>NW_027555267.1:0-218040 GCF_003287225.1 Phascolarctos cinereus
GTCCAACATTTATTTATTTTCTGTCATATTAGCCAATCTAACTGGTGTGAGGTGGTAGCTCAGAGCTATTTTATTTTGCCTTTCTTTAATCAATAGTGATTTAGAGCAGTTTTTCATATGAGTAGAGGTAACTTTTATTTCTTCATCTTAATACTGCCTGTTTATATCCTTTGACCACTCATATGCATTGGGGAATGACTTGCATTTTTATAAATTTGACTCAATTCTCTATATATTTGAAAAATTAGGCCTTTATCAGAGATATTTGCTATCAAATTGCCCCCCCCATTTCTACTTTCTTTCTAAGCATGGTTGCTTTGTTTTTGTTTGTGTAAGAACTTTTTCATATAACACAATCAAAATGACCCATTTTATATTTTGTAATCCTTTTCATCTCTTGTTTGGTTCTAAATTCTTCCCTTCTCCATTGATCTGACAGGTAAACTATTCCGTGCTCTCCTAATTTACTTATATCATCACCTTTTATATGAAATCATGTACCCATTTTGACCTTCTCTTGGTATACACTGTAAGATATTATTCTAAACCTAGTTTATGCCATACTGTTTTCCAGTTTTCCTACATGTTTTGTCCAGTAATGAGCTCTTGTCTCGGAAGCTAAGGTCTTTGGGTTTATCAAACACTGCATTACTGTGGTCATTTACTACTGTGTCTTGTGTACTTAATCCATTCCACTGATGTGCTATGCTGTTCCTTAAACAGTACCAGATACTTTTGATGATTACTGCTTTGAAATAAAGTTTGAGATCTTGTAGAGTTAGTCTCCACCTAACTTCTCATTTTTTTCCCATTAATTTCCTTGATATTCTAGACTTTTTGTTCTTCCAGATGAATTTTGTTCTGGTTTTTGTAGCTCTGTAAAATAATTTTTGATAGTTTGATTATGTGGCACTGAATAAGCAAATTAATTTATAGGTGATAGGCTTTGTTTGAACTTTACTATCACCAGTATTGGTTTAAATCATATACACAGTCAGTTGAATATAGAAATCTATCTTACCCAATAGGGAAGTAGGAGCGGAGGACATTAATAAACAGTCACAGGGGCTGATGTAAGGGAGGGCACATCAGGGGAAGTGGTAGAGAGAAGCCAAACACTGGTGAGGGGAGAAAGGGTGAAAGGAGAGAGAGGACAAACAAGAGGAAGAATAGGATGGAGGGAAATACATAGGTAGTAATAATAACTGTGAATGTGGATGGGATGAACTCTCTCATAAAATGGAATCTGATAGCACAGTAGGTTAAAAAATGAGAATCTTAAAATATATTGCTTACAAGAATCATACACAGGGTAAATTAAGGGGATGTAGCAGAATCTGCTATGTTTCAGTGTAAATTAAAATAAAACAGGGGTAGCAATACATTCAATAAAATAGAAGGATTTCAAGCTTTCATAAGGAGAAGACCAGAATTGAATCAAAAATTTAATCTCCAATATCAAGACCCAAGAGAAGCCTAAAAAGATAAATAGGGAAAAGAAAACATAAGGGTCTCAATGGAGCTGAACTGTTCATCCATGCAAGGGAAGGGGATACTTGTAATGCTTAAAAACTGTACCACTAATATTCAGCTGAAGGAATATACATAGACGGAGCATACAGGCATAAGGTGAATGTGAGGGAATGACAGAAAAAAAGAAAGGCAGTCTACTGGCTGATTGTTAAGGGGAAACACAGGAGGGGGGGGTTCTTCAACCAATGTTAGTACCTTGGGTACAGTACCAGTTATATGGGGTAGTACCAGTGTGGGATGGAGGAGTCAATTAAAACAAGGTTTGTGCAATAAGAGAGACATTCATAAACTGGAGGGTATCCACAATACTGTGGAAATGATGGCAAAGAGGCTAAAATTCATGCTATCTGAGGATGAAGAAAACTGTGGTGTCTCAGTTATTCAGTCAATTAACATTCATAAAGTACCTCCTAAGTACCAGTCATGTAGGAAAAAAAGAAAAAAAGAAAAAGACAATGCCTTTTCTGAACGACCTCACCATCAAATACGGGAGGCAATATACAAACAGCTAAAGTACAAACAAGCCATGGACGGGATAAATTGGAAATAAACAAGAGAACAAAGGCCCTAGAGTTAAGGAGGCCCATGAAAGGCTTCTTGTAGAAGGTGGGATTGTATGGGGGACCTAAGTAAAGTCAGGGAAACCAGGAGACAGAGATGAGGAGGGAGAGCAATGCAGGCAGGAGGGATAGCACATGAAAATGGACAATTGGGAAATGGAGTGTCTTGTGCCAAGACCAGCAAGGAGGAGAATGTCACTGGATCACAGACTATCTGGAGGGAGGGTGTAAGATTTAGGAAGCATGCCCTGATGGGGGCAGGTTGTGATGGGCCTTGAATGCCAAGCAGAGGATTTTATATTTGATACTTGAGGTGATAAGGAGCCACTGGAATATCTTCATTAGGGGGAGTTGACATCATCAGACCTGCGTGTTAGGAAGATCACTTTGGCAGCAGCGTGGAGGATGGACTGCAGTAGGCAGACACCTGTGGCTGGCAGATGAACCAGCAGCTATTGTAGTAGTTCAGGCATGAGGTGATGAGGGATGTCTGTGCTGAGTCTCCTCTACTATAATCTTTTCTTTAGGTGTATATCAGACAGGCCTTGTCAAATGGATTAGACAGAGGTCAGGGATCACAGTAAGGGGTAAATCTTGCAAAAAGAGAGATTTAGACTTGATGTCAGAAACATCCACCCCATACTGATTAGAAGAGTCCCAAAGTGAATTAAAGCCTGGGCTGCCTCCTGTCCCTCCCTCAGGTTGCTGTACTTTTTCAGCTAGTCTGGCTTTCCTGCCCTGTGACTGACAACTGCTTGTTAGATTAGTGCAGTTTGCTGGTCTCTTCTCTGAGGAGTTGCTTCCCCAACTGATGTTTGTGAGAGATGGGCTGGAAGCAGGCTGGCTATTCTCGAGAATGCTGCCACTCCAAGTGTTTTTGTGTGTATTGGTGACAATTGGTCAGCACCTGATGCTGGGAGTAATGAGAAAGGTGGGCTCTGTCTTTCCAATGATTTCTCCCCTCCAAGATGTTTATGGGGACTGGGCTTTATGAAGGTCTGGTAGATCGGGAGAGTCTGTTCTTTCCAGAGCTCTGGGTTTCAGGACGTGGGTTTTCTCTCCATCTTCATTTCTGGGGAGATGTTAGACAAGGTGGTGGTGATGCATTGACTTGTCTGAGACATGGTGCCCCCCCCCTCTTCCCCAAGAGATTTTGAAAGGAAATTGCCCCCACTGTCCAAAAGAGTTAACTGACCTCCTCAAGCAATCAGAGCACACCTTGAATGACAATTACTAGGCACTCCTCCTATAATCTACAAATTTGTCATGGAGAGGATTGCTATGGCAACTCCATCTTCTCAAGTTTTCATTCCATGTGTATTTTCATGATGTTTTTGACGTTTCCTTCAGATTTTTTCCAGAGAAAATTTTGTGGAGACTAATGATTACTTAACAGCCCCAAACCAATAATCTAGTCAAGGAGAGATCTGTACTGCCAGCCATGGATGAATGAAAGAGCATTTGTTTAAGCACTTACTATGTGTAAAGAACTGTACTAAATGCTGTAGTACATACCTCCAGTGCAAAATTCCCACTTCCATTTTCTGAACATGAAAAATCCATATTTATATCTCCAATGTTATTACCCAAAAGATGTGTCTAGTTTGTTGGAAATGTGATTCAAAGGGAATGAAGGGCAATAGGAAGGAGAAGAACAGAACATCTAGTTCTGGAACTTGCCCCAGTGGAGCTGTTCCCTCTAATCTCAGACTTTCCTCATTCTTATCCCCACACCACTCCTCTGAACAGCCTTGCATTATCCTTAACATTCAGTAGGTTCTCAATAAATAATTTATGTTTTACAACAATTTGACTTAAAATCTAATAAACAAGGAACTTTCTAACTCAGATTTTGTTCATCGTCAACTCTGATCTTTGTCAAATATTTTGAGCCTAGAATGATGTTCCCAATTCTCCCAATTCTTTGATGTATGTAATTGCTGCCATGATTTTTCTTCTCTCTGACTCTAACAAACAAGAAAAGTTTTGGTACTGCTGGCCTACAGTCAAGAGGAGGCTGCCTTTAGACAGTGTCAGTCAATCCAGAAGTTTCTCAGTATCTCTCTTGTGCCAGGCTCTCAGAGTAGTGTTGAGCCCCAGCAGTCTCTTAATTCAGGGTCTGTGTTGGGATGAAATGAGATAGCGGGGCATCATTGGATAGTTAACAGTAGCAGATTTACTTTGATTAAAACAGCGTAAAAATCAACAAAAATATAATGACACAGCTTGTCTGGATACAGAGCCTCTTGTTTCCATATAAACACCTCTTGTTATCAGAGTAGGGTGTCAGGGAAGAGTATGAGGACTTGAGTGGCCTTCAGATATTCATCAAGTTGGAGAGGTCCTGACTCCCCATTGGAGGGACTTTTTGTGGCCTTAGAGGACCAGGAAATTTCATTAGGGGAGAAGGAGGAGCAGGAGGAGCAGGAGGAGGAGGAGGAGGGAGATCCCTTTTCCCCTGAGTCTGGATAGGGGATGATGAGCAGCTCGAGATTAGCCTGCCACTAACCCCTTACATTTCCCCTCTCCCACTTCCTTCCTACGCCACCCCAGCCTGACAGATCTGAGAAATTCCTGCACTTTCCTGTGTATGAGATAAGCCCCACCTACACCCCTCCTGCTACTGTCCCTCCTACTCCCCCTCCTGCCCCTCCACATTCTCCCACCCCCTATATTCTCCTCTGTACCTTCTTCGTTTTTCTCCTGAATGCTCCCACCCCAAAATGGTTTATTTTAGTGCCAAGGATGATGTGTGTGGGCATGGGTAGGGGGTCTTGGGAGTATTTATACCCTTGTTTATGTATGTGTTCTATGAGTAGGTAGGATTGTATGTGTCTGAGTGTGTGATTTGTAGTATAGTTTGAGATCTGCTACTGATTATCACTAATCCAAAATCCTTTCTTTCCTCCTTTCCCTCTCCATTATCACCCTTGAGATGTTTGTCTCATTACTAATCTAGCCTGAATTTCTGAATGGGTGCTGCCTCAGTCAAACTGAGACCAGGGAAAGACCTAAGATTAAAAAGGCCAAGGTCTCTCACCGCATTGGGGTAACCTCTGTTTGTCCTGATCTACATCTTGCCACTGGACCCAGGTGGCTCCAGAGGAGAAAGTGAGCCTGGTGACTTTGCACAGCCCTCCCTCAGTTAAATCCAATTCACTTGTCAGTCATGGCATCACCTTCCTGATGCCCTAGTCTTCTTGCAGAAAGGATAAACAATAACAATACCCTTGAGATAGTTGGCCTCTTTTTAAAAAGTTTCATTGATATTTTCCATTCCTTATATCACCAGTGTATCCTGTGTATGTCTTTTTCTCCTCATCCTGGAAAGCCACGCCATGTGACAAAATAGGATTTTTTTTTCTTTTAGGGAGGAAAAAAAAAGTGAGCAAAAGTGATTGATGCATTTGGCAAAGTGTGTTACACCTATGGACCTCTCACCTCCTGGATGGAGTAGGTTGATGGTGTTCCAGGGCTCAGTCTCCCCTCATGTTTAATGTTCCCTGGAATGTGCCATACTTAGGGTACTTACTTTTCAGACATTATTTGTCCTTGCATAAGCTTCCTCTTAGTTGCCTTCCTCTCCTTTCTCTTCCCTTCCCAGGACAGAGATTCCTTCAGACAGTAATAATGATTGAACGACTCATATTTCTGTACAACACTGAGATGGATACAATGCTTTCCTTACAAAAGCACTGATAGGCACAAAATGCCAGGATCATTCTCATTTTACAGATAAGGAAACTGAGGCTGAAAGAGGTTAGTAGGCAAGAGTGGTAGAAGACTGCATGAGAAAACGACAAAGAGTTACTATTCAATGCTCCTAGAAGGCATGGTCTCCATGAGAGCTGAGCCCTCTGGTCCACTTCACTCACTATAAGAGCCTTGACTAATAGATGGTTCATACTTCTACAATGCTTCATTTTACAGAGATTAGGGCTGCTGGGTTGCTCAGTGGGTAGAGCACTGGGCCCACAGTCAGCAAGACCTCAGTTCAAATCTGTCCTCAGACAATTACTCGTTGTGTGACACTGGGTAAGTCACTTAATCCTGTTTGCCTCAGTTTCCTTACCTGTAAAATGAGCTGGAGAAGGAAATGGCAAACCACTCTACTATCTCCGCCAAGAAATCCCCAAATGGGGTCACAAAGAGTCTGACATGAATGAAAAATGACTGAACAACAGAAGTATACGGAGAGCCATCTTACAGAACAAAAAAAAAGTTAAAGAAAAATTCAGTGAAACTAATCAATAAATTGAAAATGTTTGAAAATAAATTCGTGCTGCCATCCCTGTGGACCTTTCACTTCTGGAAAGGAATAGTGAGACTTGTCTTCTTCCTCTTTTTAAGGGTCAGGCTTATTGAAGTTTTTATCACTCCTACAGAGTTGGTCTCCATCAACAGAATGTACTTTTCTCTGCAAACAAGGACTGCTTCCTTTTTATCTTTGCACTCCTAGCACCCAGAGCAGAGTGTGGCACGTAGAATGCTTTTACTAAATATTTTTTGACCAATTTAGTGACATTGACGATGACGTCACAGTCTTTTGCTGCCATCTGGTGGTCAAAAAAAGATAACGAAGATTATTATAGCACGGTCTTTGGTGACATCTATTGGTCACAATCGAAAGTGCAGAATTTAGCAACGTTCAGGCGCCAACACGCGGGATGTTGCACTGGAGGGAAAGTTTCAGGCTAGAAAGAATATATTCTGCCATTGAGATTCCTGTCTTCTTCCTATTGCAGAGGTTACAATGTTAGTCTGTCATATCGCGTCCAAACCTCCTCCTAATTTTAAACGACATGCTTATAGAATTTTATCTCGTGTCACAGCCACTTCCTCATTAAGCAGGCAGAATGGAACTAAATAAAACCCTCAATTTATGAAATGAACTCCTTCAGTGTCAATATGAATTCAGGCTAAATCATCACCACAAAAAGTATCTTTTTAACTCTCCGTCACATCAAAAGTCGTCTGATACCCAATAAGCCTTCATAGCAGAGGGGACAGCTGATTTTATCCTTCATTGTGGATAGGTGGATGAAGCCTTGATGTCGCCCAACCAAAGGAGCCAAAAATTTTCAGGAAATAACTGCAAAAAAATGACTGATCCTTGTTTCAAAGGAAATTTATGAAAGAAATACCAAGTTTGAATGAGACTGCACCAGGGTGAAATCTGGCCTTTAGGTAGATGTTTGCCCAGGGTCCCAGGGTTTGTTGTTGTTGTTCAGTCACTCAGTGCTGCCCAAATCTATGTGATGCTGTTGACTTTTATCTATGGGGTTTTCTTAGCAAAGATATAGGATCAGTTTGCTACTTCCTTCTGCAATGTGTTCCCATTTTACAAATGAGGAACTGAGGCAAATAAAGTTTAAGTGACTTGCCTAGGATTGCATAGGTAGTAAGTGTTTAAGCCCGGACTTGAATCTAGATCTTCCTGGCTTGAAACCCACACCATCTATCTGGTGTGTTCAGGGCAAGCAAAAGGAAATCCAATAATCCTTTGAGTACACAACAACAGAGAGTGAGGCTACAGCTGTAATCATTATCCTCAGAAGCACAGCTGTAAGTCCAATCTGGCTTTTCTACTTCCAAATCCTGTCTTCTTGCTGACAAAAGTGATGTTTTTCTGTTATATTAATAATCAATTATTAAATTAGGGGAAGACAATCCATCAAGGACAATATTCCTCCTTCCCAGGGAGGAAGAGAAAGGCTGTTCCGTGAAACGTCCAGCCTGGTCTCCTGACTTGGGAGAAGGAGAATAACACCATTCCTTGACTCCCAGAACTTGTCCCTTGTCCTGAACTGTCTAAAGGCCTGAGGAAACAGTACCCTGAGGCTACACCTCTATGAACTATGAAAACCTACTTGAAATCATTCCTCAATGAATAACAAACTATGGCCCCTGGTCATATCCTTGCCAATCCACTAATTCTGCTCCCCCACCTTCACTCCACAGTACTCAAACTCAGTTCTAAATTCTACTCTTTCCCCACAGGCCCATACCTCCACTTCACAGCTCAATATCCAACTCTAAAGCTACCTACCTAGCTTTGTGACTTCTGGAATGCCAGATCCCCAGGTAACAAATTTTCTTTCACCTTAGATCCTTCTCTTTCCCACTATGAGATCTACCTGTCTCCCTCTTGATAATAGAGCATCCCTGGCCTCTCTGTCAAATACTGGCTACACTTTCACTCATTCAACCTACTCATTAATTAAGGTGGAAGAGGTGGAATACTCCTTGCTTTCCACTGTCACTTCCAGGCTCTTTCTTCACCATCACCCAGTAGCTTCTCCTCTGAGGATCACTCAATCCATATCTACCACTCAATCAAAAATCTGGTAGCTGTTGTCTACAAGCCGCCAGGACACTGCCCTTCTTTCCTTAATATGTTTAGTGTCTGCTTTCGATTCTCCCCAACTCCTGCCCTCATATTAGGGGATTTCAACATTCACTTTGATAGTCTCTCCAACACCCTAATCTCATGGATTCCTTCAGTTTACTCATCTCAGGTGACGTGCTACACTACCTCAGCTGAACTCAAAGGTCATACCCCTGATCTTGGCATCACCCACAAATCAGATACCTCCATATTCAAGAACTATGAAATGCTGCCATCTAATCACATCTCTGGTCATTCTACCTCTCCCTCCACCTTGCAACCCCAAACTTATCACAGCATCTGTTCCCTCAATCCTTCAGTTCTTTCCCAGGCCATGGCCTCTGCACTAGCTACACTCTCCCCCCTTCTCTACGTTGACCCCTTGGTGAACTAGTTGAACTCTAAACTGCCCTCTTCTCTCAAGTTTCTTGAACCTTTCCTGATCTTTCCCAGGAAAACCTCTGCCTTGGATCACTCCCACCATCCATTGCTTTTGTTCTGTCACACATGCTACTGAGTGAAGCTGGAGAAAATCAGGAAATGATAACAGCTAAGTCCTCTCAATTTTATGTTATTTAACCTCAACTAGGCTCTCTGCACAGCAAGGCAATCTTTTCTATGCCTCTCTAATTATCTCATGATCCACGCACCACAAAAGCTATTACAAACTCTTTCATCTACCCTCAAACCTCCCACAGTTCCTTTTCCAGTACCTTATTAGTTGAGAACCTTGCCCCAGAATTTACTAATAACATGGAGGCCATTTGAGGGCGCTGAGAGCTCCCTCTTCTCCTCTCTTCATCTCCCATCAACCCCATGTCTTCTGCCACTATCTCCTCCTTCACTCCAGTTTCACATAATAAGGCAGCCCTTCTCCTCACCAAGGCAAATAAATCCCTATGCATGCAGAATGGATCCCACCTCATCCTATCATCCAGCAGACTGCCCCTTTCATTATCCCCACACTCACTAATCTTCAGTCTCTCCTTGTCTACTGGCTGCTTCCCTATGGACTACAAACATCCTCATGGGTTCCCTATCCTCAGAGATCCTCATTTGATCATCCATCCCTTAGCTCTCCTGCCTTTTGCAGCTAAACTCCTGGAGACAGCCATCTGTAATAGGTGCCTCCACCTCTTTTAATCTCACTGTCTTCTTAACTCTTTCCATTCTGGTTTCTTACTTCAACATTCAACTGAAACTGCTCCCTTTACAGTCACTAACCATCTCTTAATTGCCAAATGGACCGGCCTTTTCTCAGTCCTCATGGTTCTGGATCTCTAGCCTTTGACACCGTTGATCTCCCTTTTCTCCTTGCCGTTGTCTTCTCTCCATGTTCATGAGATACTCTCATTTGGCACAGAAAGAGCTTCAGAACCTCATCCACTTCTTACCTTTCAGTCTTCTTTTACTTTATACCCCATTCTCCATATACTTTGCAATCCAGTCAAACCAGCCTCCTTACTGTTTTGTGAAGAAGACACTCCATCTCTAGACTTCAGGTATTTTCATCAGCTGTCCTTCATGCCTATAATGTTCTCCTTCCTTATCTTCACCTCCTGGATCCCCTGGCTTCCTTCAACACCTACCTAAAATCCTACCTTCTATACCTTGCCTCACTCAGTGAGAACCTGAAAAAACCTTAGCTTAAAAGGGGCAAAGTCTCCTACTGCATCTTAGTCATTCTCATCGATATCTGGCCACTGGACCCAGATGGCTCTGGAGGAGAAAGTGATGCTGGTGACTTTGCACAGTCCTCCCTCACTCAAATCAAAGTCAATTGCAAGTCATGTTATCATCTCCCTGATATCATGGTCTTCTTTGAGAACGAAAGACAAACCACAACCATACTGACTGACGGATTCAAATTTGTAACACTAAGAGTCATTCCCTAATAAATGAATTGTCAAAGGATAATGTACAAGCAATTTTCTTTTCATTTATTTATCTTTAATGTTTTTTTTTAAAGTTCAGTTCCAAATTCTCTGACTCACCTTAATACCGATTAAGAAAGCAAGCCATACGATATAAATAAAACATGTGAAGTTATGCAAAACACAATTCCACATTAGGCATGTTTTAAAAATAAAGGCTAAGAAGCAAGGAACAAAAAGAAAGTGAAAAATGTGTGCTTCAGTCTACACTCAGTCTTCATCAGTCCTCTCTCTAGAGGTAGACAGCATTTTTCATTATGGGTCCTTTGAAACTGTCTTGGATCAAAGTGTTCATCAGAATAGCTAAGTCTTTCAAAGTTGATCAACATTACAATTTTGATGGTACTGTTTACAATGTTCTCCTCCTTCTACTCATTTCAGTTTACAACAATGCACAAAAATATTCCTAGGTTGTTCAGATACCATCTTGCTTACAGCAGAAGAACATTTCTTATGGCCCAATAACATTCCTTCAGCCATTCTCTAACTGATGGACATCCCCTCAATTTTCAATTCTTTGTACAGGCAATTTTCAAAGGAAGAAATTTAACCTATGAAAAACCATATGATAAAATGTTTGACATTGCTAATAATTAAAGAAATGCCAACTAAAAGAACTCTCAGGTTACATTTTATACCCACCCCAATTTGGAAAACAAAAAAGGTTGCAGGGGCTGTGGGAAAACATAATGGAGATGTGAACTGTTCTTGCAACTCAGGAAAGCAAGTTAGAACTATTCTTCCACAAAACTAAAATGGGAATATTTTGAACCAATGACACTAATACTAGGTCTATAGCAAAAGGAGTTATCACATATGCAAATCATTTAGAGCACCTCCTTTCATAGTAGCCCTACACTAGAAATTAAGAACATAGCCACCTAACAGGGAATGTGTAAACAAACTGTTGCAAAAGAACATTAGGGAATGTTATTTTGCCATAAGCAACGGTGAAATGGGCAGTTCCAGAGGAAAATGAGCAAATGTTGTGATGAGTGAAGTGAGTAGAACTAGAATAATTCACACAACAACATTAAAGGGAAAAAGATTTTGAAAAGTATTGGAAGTCTAATTAATGCAATGATAAATCTAGAGTTCAGAGGACTGAAGATGAATCATTCCAGCCACCCATGGCTTTTGTGATAGAGGTGATAGATTAAAATCCAGAAAGAAATGCACATCTGGACTTAGTCAATAGAGGGATTTGTCTTTCTGGACACTGAGCACTTATTGTGATGGTTATGTTATTGTTCTGGTTAGACACTATTAAATTGAATTAAATAAATTTGAATTAATTAAATTGAATTTCCTAAAAGTTTTTAAAAATCGGTCTGCAAGAGCCAGTTGCATGGGTGACAGTCCTAGGTGGGAAATGTCCTTTGCCCCTTTTCAGGGGTCTAAGATGGGGGGGTGCAAACCTGGCCCCCAGAAAGACACATTCTTTCTGCACCCAGGCCTGGTCAGGGAGGCCGACCTAGGGATGGAGGAAAGAGTCTGAGGGGCCCAGAAATGAAGTGTGGTACAGCTTGGGGGGATGGGTGGTGTGAGGACCTCCAGCACCAGCCCTACCCCTCCCCCCTCAACTGAACAGGCCCCTCCTTAGCTAGGCGGGGATTCCACGACCCCTGGTGTGATGTCACATCCGGAGGCTGGGCTTACCCAAGCCAATGGAGCCTGAGCAGTAACCATGGAGAGGGCGGGGCTAACCCCAGGATGCTGAAGCGGGCGGGCTCCCCTTGTGACACCTGGCTGGGCCAGAGAAGGCCAAGGCCCTGTTTCCTTCAGCTCTCACGCACAGCTTAGGCTCAGGCAGCCAGGGAGACAGACTAGTTTCTCTCAGGCGGGCTTGGGAGAGGAGGGGGCAAAAGACAGGCCCTCAGTGATGCAACAAACCCGGAAACACACCCTTGTGACCCCAGCGCCTGCAGTGTGAGGAGGGGGGCGGAGTGTATGTGATTTAAGATCCGGAGGCGGAGCTCAGGCCCGGAGGCGGGCGGGGCCATGCCCCAATCTGTCCCCCCCAGGAGGCGGGTGCAGGATGAGAGAAGGGGGGCCGGGGCCCTAGAGGCAGGGAGGAGGGAGGGGCTGGGGAGTCCCCAAAACTAGCCTCAGGGTAGGCAGGGTACCCCTTGTCTTTCTAAACACCTTCATCAGTGAAAGACAGGGAGGAAAGAGCAAGAATAAACGTGGCGTGGGGCCACAAAACGGGACTGGGAAAGAAACAACTTTAAAAAATGAGAAATTGTGATAATCAGCACAGAGTCACAGCTGAAATTGTGAAACTGGGAGGCTCCTTAAAAAGAGAAAAACTCCTGAAATGGCCACATCGTTGGCTGAATGGATTCTGTTTTAAAAAGGAAAATCAAATGCCAGAATCACTAATGAGAGAGAACAAAATAGAGAAAATGATTAGAAACAATTTTGTCCAGGTATATGCCAAAAGATCTGATACACGAATAAATATTTACCAAAATATAAAACACCAGATGAAGAGAATAAAAAATAGAGAATTAAAATAGCCCAATCATGACAAAAGAAAAGGAAGAATGGGAGGACCCAAGGAAGAGATGGATTTAGAAATGAATACTATCAAATATTTAAGTAGCAACTATCTCCAATTTTACCTAAATTGTTTGCAAGAATACGGCAAGACAAGGTTCTACCAAACACCTCCTGTGAGTCAAATATGATACGCCCTACTAAAGCTAGACACAGAAAATTCAGAGAAAGAGCTGATAGGGACTATAGAACAGAGACTGTCACAAGTGGAGGGGACAATAGAACACAGAATATCAGAGGTGACACAATGTGAGAACACAGAACATCAATTGTGTAGGGCCCTAAGAAAGCAGAAACCATCAGTGTTTGCGGGGCACTTAGAAAATTTAATTTTTGTTGTCTGGAATGGAGATGGTAAATTAGCTTCTGTAACTACCCATCCTGCTTTGCACCAGGGTTTGCAGGTGGCTCCCCACTTCCAAAGGAATCATTCTCTGCTGGAATGGGTAATGGTAACTGCTTGGGCAGCCTGGCCAAATCAGGGGACTTACCCTCGTCCCCTAGCCAATGGCAGAGTTATGCTGACCTACAGCAGGTGATAAGGCAACTGTATATGAAGAATGCTATAGATAGTTTGAACACGAGAGGTTCTGATGAGATTTTCACAGCAGACATGAGAGACATAGTGCTTCAGGTGGCACCCTCTGAGCATTTTGGGCGCTTAGTGGCCATACCAGACCCGTATGTGGGACAGCCCATCAATGTGGTGACCCACACTGTTGCAGATCTAGGAGAGGGTTAAAACATATGCAGCAAAAATGGAGTCGGTACTACAGTCACCAAGGAAGAGAAAGAGAAAGGAGCCCTGAAAGGACCTGTCAGGGTTACCCTTAATCAGGTGTGGGCTGATCTGATAGAGGCTGGGGCAGACAAGATAAAGTTAGAGGGGCACACAAATAAGTTGTTGTTGTGATGAGGTCTAGATGTTAGGGGTGCTGGAATCCAAAAATCACAACACATGGGTCTCGTCCGAAAGAATTCAACCCAAGCCTTCTTTCAGCCAAAGATAAGGTGTATTAAAGATCCACCATATTATCCAGACTCTTAGGGAATCTGAACATCTGTGAGCTATTGGCTAAATTGTAAAAATCTGAGCCGTGGCTAGATTACAAGAATCAGAGCATCTCAATAGACACAAGATGGACCTTATATACAGAAAGACTGTGGGAAGGATCTAGGAATGGACAAGTAGTCTATGAGGTAATAGAATGCCAGGGACCTGGACCACATGGGCAAGGGAGAATGGAGCCTAGATAGGATTAAGGGTGGAGAGTAGCCATAGGGAGTTAAGAAAATGGAGGGCTAGGCTAAAGGTAACAGAGAATTGGGAGATCTAGTGTAATCACAATGAAAGGCTAGTTGATGGGATTATAGCCTCAGGGGAACCAGAGATTTGGCCATGTGGGAAAGTCCAGGGTTTTTCCCTCTTGGGGTCTACCTCCCATCCTCATCATTTGGAACTGTGGAACAGGTGAAACCTGTACATCGGCTGAGGCCATTGACCAACAAGCTCCCTGAGTTGACAGCCCTAGAGGGTTCAGGACCAAGGTTGAGGGCAGTGTGATTACAGGATTTCATGAAGGGCTTGGCTTGTGCCCAAGGAGCTTCTCAGGAGGAACACTGTCTTTTTCTCTTCGACTGAGGAGAAGAGCAAGGGACCTATCTTGCAGAACTGAGTAAACTTTCAATTTATTAGTTGCAAAAGAAAATACAAAAGGTGTTAGCATTGGTGGGTGCTGGGGGAGAATGTTCTTTGGTGTATGGTAATCCTGAGTGGTTTCCTGGGGAGGGTGCTGTCACAGATGGATATGGGGGACACTGAATTCAGGTTATGAAAGCATCTATTCCACTGGGAATAGGAAGGATGCCCTCTAGAGGATTTGAAGTGTATATCTTCTTAATTACCAAATACATCCTACATATCTATACACTGCAAGGGTTTATGCAAGTGAGTTTTGCTTGCGTGTCCATGTGGTAAAAGCAGTCACCAGGAGTTATGTGAAGCATGCACCCATGCTGCTTCTGACCCCTCCATGGGTTACTAAAGTAAGCAGTATCATTTACCAGGGGGACATAAGGAAATTGGAGAGACTATTTTAGAACTTGAGGTTGGTATAGTTCAGCCAATACACAGCCCTTCTAACGCCCTGGTGTGGCCAGTGTGAAAGCCCGATGGCTTGTGGGGTATGAGTGTAGATTATAGGGAACAGAATATGGTTAGACCTCCTCGTGCATGTGAAGATATCTTTTGTAACAACCCTCTTGAACAAATTAAGCCAGGAGCTAGGGACTTATCATTATGTTTTGGAATTGGCAAATGTTTTTTACTCCATCCCTATTGCCCCAGAAAATCAAGAAGTATTTGCCTCGGACTGGGAGAGCTCCCCAGGCCTCAGTGCCTGCTGCGGATCAAGCGGTACTTCACAGCCCTCTACAAGGAGGCTCCCCCTGGCTTGTTTGTTCTGCCAGATCCCCTGGACATGACTATATATTTGTACTTGAGGGACTCACTTTTCAGCCATTCCTGGTCCTTGCACAAGCCTCCTCTTAGTTGCCTCCTCTCCTTTCTCTCTTCTTCCCAGGATGCAAATCCCTTGAGATAATAATAATGACAGAACAACTTATATTTCTGTACAACTTTGAGATGGATAAAGCACTTTCCTTACAAAATCCCTCTTAGATAGGAAAGGCCAGGATCATTTCAGTTTTATAGATGAGGAAACCAAGTGTCTAGCGGGTTAGTAGGCAAGAGGAGCAGGGGCCTATATGAGAAAATGGCAAAGAAGTTACCAGTCAGTGCTGCCGGAAGGAAGGGCCGCCATCAGAGCTGATAATTCTGGCCCCTTCCCATTCACTCTAAGAGCCTTGACCAAGAAATCGTTCACATGTCTATATTGCTTTACTGTAGAGAGATCAGGGAAGGTAGGTGGCCCAGTGGATAGAGGTCTGGGTCTTCAGTCATCAAGACTTGAATCCAAATCAAGCCTCAAACACTTACTACCTGTGTAATCCTGTTTACCTCAGTTTCCTTGCCTGTAAAATGAGCTGGAGAAGGAAATGGTAAACGACTTTAGTATCTCTGTCGAGAAAACCCCAAGTGGGTCCCAAAGAGTCTGACATGAGTGAAAAATGACTGAACTACAAAAGTATACAGAGAACCATACTATAGAAGACAAAAAGTTTTAAAGAAAAATTCTGTAAAACAAATCAATACATTGAAAATACACGAAAATAAATTCATGCTGCCATCCCAGGGGACCTTTCACCTCTGGAAGGAAATGCTGCGACTTATCTTCTTGCTTTTTATGGGCCATGCTTATTGTGTTTTGTGTTACCCATATTGAGTTAGTCTCCATGAAAGGGATGGACTTTACTCTAGCGGCAGGGGCTGTTTCTATTTATATTTGGACTCCTAGCACCCAGAGTAGAGTGTGGCACATAGTAGGTTTTAGTAAATGGGTTTTTGACCTACTTGGTGCCATTGAAGATTATGTTACAATATTTTGGTGACATCTGGTGGTAAAAAAAATAGATTTAGAAGGTTATTATAGCAAGGTCTTTCGTGACATCTAAAGATCAAAGTGAACATTGCAGAATTTAGATGGAAGACTGCGTTTTGATGAAAGTTTTATGCCAGAGAGGAATAGAGCATACAATTGAGATTCATGTATTCTAATATTTTGCAGTTATTAAACTTTTAGTCTCATCTCGAGTTCGAGGCTGCAGCGCATTTTCAATCATTTTTTTAATGAATTTTAGTCCATTTTACAGCTTCTTTCTGGTTAAGCTGGCAGAATGGAACTAAATAAAATCCTAAATCTGTGCAATGAAGAGTACTGAATTCCTTCAGTGTCAATATTAATTCAGACTAAATCATTAGCATTAAAATTATCTATTACTCTCCATCATACCAAAAGGTATCCGATATACAATAAGCCTTTATAGCAGTGGTGACACCATTGAGTTGATGTTACCCTCCCTTGTGATTAGGTGACTAAAGCTTTAATGTTGCCCACCTAAAGGAGCCCAAAGTTTTTAGGAAACAAAGCAAAAAATGGCTGATCCTTGTTTTGATGGAAATTTATGAAAGAAATACCAAGTTTGGATTAGACTTTCCCAGTGTGAAGTCAGGCATTCAGGTAAATATTTGCCCAGAGTCTCAGGACTTGTTGTTGTTGTTCAGCCGCTCAGTGATGTACAACTTTATGTGATGCTATGGGCTTTTATCTATGAGGTTTTCTTAGCAAAGGTACTGGAGTGGTTTTCCATTTCCTTCTCCAATGTGTTCCCATTTTACAGATGAGGAACTGAGCAAAATAAGGATTAAGTGACTCTCTCAGGGTCAAAGAGCTAGTAAGGTGTAAAGGCCAGACTTGAACTCAGATCTTACAGGCTCCAAGCCTGTGCAGGTTCTGTCCACTGAACCACCTAACAGCCTTGTGAAAGGCTGGTAAACAAACAAAAAATCAACCAAACCAATAACCCTCAGAGTATACAAAATCTGACACTGAGGCTATAGCTGTAGTCATTGCCCTCAGTAGCAGGGCTGGGATTATTTTTTTAAATTTCATTTTTTTATTAATTTATTTATTTTTAATTTTCCACATTCACTTCCACAAGATTTTGAGTTCCAAATTTTCTCCCCATCTCATTCCTCCCCCCACCCTAAGAGGGCATACACTCTGAATACCCCTTCCCCTAATCTGCCCTCCCTTCTATCTCTCCTCCTCCCCTTCTCTTATCCCCTTCCCCTTCAATTTTCCTGTAGAGCAGGATAGATTTCTGTACCCCATTTCCTGCATAATTTATTTCCCAGGGATAGAGGCACATGGGAGCATAGACCTGAAGTAAAAGAGATGTTCCTCAATATTAGTCAAGAAGGGCTACTGAAGAAGGTGAAATTAGAACTGTGGCCCATTTGCAAGCTTGTGGGACAGTTTCAACAACCAAATTCTGACAACTGGAAACAATTAATCGTTAAGTCTACCAGCCTTGTATAACAGAAGCCATTCTAGGTTTAGAGCTGGGAGAGAATATTTGTACAGCCACAGGGACAGCATTTCATTTCTGGTGCTAATTTTCCCCAAAGTTGAAGAAGGAAGCATGAGTGGATGGAAGGGTCCACATTGGTCTGTAACCATTGCTTAATACTGTGTCCAAAACTGTTCTTTCCATTTCAGGGGAGTTGCCTTATTGGCCAGCCATCAGGTGGTGGTCTGAAATCCTGTTTGACTCTGCACTCAGAAGTCATAAGCGGCAGGTGAAATATTCCTCTGATAGAAGGGTGGGGGTTGGGGGTATGTGTGTGGAGATGAGCACCCTGAGTGAAGTTAAATGGCAAACCTTGCATCTGTCCAACAGGTATTCCTGGGTCAGAAACCCAGCATACCCCAAGGTTCCCTGCTGAGGCAACCACCTGGGTCAGTCTCACTAGTGTATTCTGGTTTTGTGGTACAGACCCTGGAGGCCTCAGACCAGGGCTGCCCCAGGAGTGTTCATATCCTCAATACTAACTTCATGGTAAAGTGAAGGGACAGTGTTGAATTAATGGAACTGGTCACAAACCAGATGAATCAAGGAAACCATCAAGAGAAAGGGTAGGAACCAGGCAGTATTAATTAATCAATATAATTGATCTATTAATCAAATGGATAATTAATGATAATCTCCTTCTCCTCTGCCCCAATTCCTTATCTGTCTCTGGTGTACAGGTTCCAGTGGCTTCCTGTCCTACTAAGCAAAATATCTCCTCTCTTTTTCTTTTTCATTAAATACAGTTTATTGTCTATCCCCTGAGCCACTTTCTCCTTAGGAATCCACCTTTCACTCCCTGTATCTTTCCACTACAGTTCTCCATTCACCTCTCTGTGTGGATGAACAAGGACAGAGTAATTTTCTAACTAGCTCCCTGCTGCCTGTGAGTTCCTTTGGTTGCAGGTCAGGTTTTTTTGGAAAATGAATGATTTTGGGGAGAGAAAATACTGTGGACAGCTTCCCCATATGAGCAATTGTAAGAAAATGACTGTGAGGGCTTAAGGCATCTTACTTATTATTGGCACCCATGTATTTGTGGAGCCTGCCATAAAGAAGCTGCAACTCCCATTTTCTCAAGTTGTGGTGGAAAAGAGAAAGTGATGTCTGGATGTGGATTTATACAACCAAAAACATCTGTTATCTGGTCTATGAGTTCCAGTATTGGCTTGATATGTTCTTTGCCTCCTTTTCATCCTCTGACACAGGGTTTCCAAGAAGAAAAGAGAGAGGTAACCAACTGTCCATTTCTTGGCATTGCATTGTTGAGGGGGAACACTGCTCTTGGAAGCCTGCTGATTCAGCATTTCAGGCTTTGCTTAGGGTCTCACATCTTTAGGGTTGACTTGAGCAGACTCTTTTTTTTAATAAACAAATTTATTAATTTATTTTGATTTATCAACAATCACTTCCATATGCTTTTGAGTTGAAAAGTTTTCTCCCCCTTCAGCCCCCCACCCTCCCCAAGACGGCTCACAAACTGATATAGGTTTACATTTACATACCCATTAAACATATTTTCACATCAGTGAACTTGTAAGTGAAAATTAAAACCAATAGGAGGAACCATCAGAAAGATGAAACAAAACTCAACAGAAGGTAAAAATAAGTGATAGCGATTCTTCCATAGTTCTTTCTTTGGATATGGACAGCATTTTCCATCCCGAGGCCTCTGGAGATGTCTTAGATCCTTGTAATGCTGAGAAGGGTTCAGTTTAACAATACTAGTCACTAACATGGCTGTTATTGTGTACAAAGTCCTCTTGGTTCTGCTCACTTCACTCAGCATCAGATCACATAAGTTTTCCAGGTTTTTCTGAAGTCAGCCTGTTCATCATTTCTTATAGCACAATAGTATTCCATTACATTCATACCACAACTTGCTCAGCCATTCCCCAATTGATGGGCATCCTCTCAATTTCCAATTCTTTGCCACCACAAAAAGAGCTGCTATGAATATTTTTGTACATGTGGTCCTTTTCCCATTTGTTTGACCTCTTGGGATATAGCCCTAGAAGTGCTATTGCTGGATCAAAGGGTATGCACATTTTTGTAGCCCTTTGGGCATAGTTCCAAATTGTTCTCCAAAATGGTTGGATCATTTCACAACTCCACCAACAATGTATTATGTTCCAATTTTCCCACATCTTCTCCAACATTTATCATTTTCCTGTTTTGTCATGTTGGCCAATCTCATAGGTGTGATGTGGTACCTCAGAGTTGTTTTGATTTGCATTTCTCTAATAATAACGATTTAGAGCATTTTTTATATGACTACAGATGGCTTTAATTTCTTCATCTGAGAACTGTCTGTTCATATCCTTTGACCATTTATCAATTGGGGAATGGCTTGTGTTCTTATAAATTTCTTAATTCTCTATATATTTTAGAAATGAGGCCTTTATCAGAGAGACTGGTTGTAAAAATTCTTTCCCAATTTCTACCTTCCTTCTAATCTTAGTTGCATTGGCTTTGTTTGTGTAAACAAAACCTTTTCAATTTAATGTAATCAAAATTATCCATTTTGCTTTTCATAATGTTCTCTACTCCTGTTTGGTCATGAATTCTTCTGTTCTCCATAGATCTGATAGGTAAACTATTCCTTGTTCTCCCAGTTTACTTATGGTATCAGCCTTTATATCTAAGTCATGAACCCATTTTGACTTTATTTTGGATATGGTGTGAAATTTGGGTCTATGCCTAGTTTCTGCCATACTCTTTTCCAGTTTTCCCAGCAGTTTTTCTCAAAGAGTGGGTACTTATCCCAGAAGCTGGGGTCTTTGGGTTTATCAAATAATAGATTACTATAGTCATTGACTACTGTGTCTTGCATATTTAACCTATTCCACTGATCCACCTCCCTATTTCTTAGCCAGTACAAGCAGTTTTTGATTGCTGCTTTATATACAATTTAAGATCTGGAATTGCTAGGCCACCTTCCCCTGCATTTCCTTTCATTAGTTCCTTTGATATTCTGGACCTTTTGTTTTTCCAAATGAATCTTGTTATTATTTTTTATAACTCTATAAAATAATTTTTTGGTAGTTTGATTGGTATGGCACTGAATAAGTAAATTAGCTTAGGTAGGATTGTCATTTTTATTATATTAGCTCGGCCTACCCATGAGCAACTGATGTTTTTCCAATTATTTACTCAGATTTTATTTGTGTGAAAAGTGTTTTGTAATTGTGTTCATAGAGTTCCTGGGTTTGTTTTGGAGGTAGACTGCCTAAATATTTGATAATGTCTACAGTAAGTTTAAATGGGATTTCTCTTTCTATCTCTTGCTGCTTGGGCTTTTGGTAATATATAGAAATGCTGATGATTTATGTGGGTTTATTTTATAGCCTGCAACTTTGCTAGAATTGTTTATTATTTCAAGGAGTTTTTTACTTGATTCTCTAGCATTCTCTAAGTATATCATCATGCCATCTGCAAAGATTGATAGCTTTGTTTCTTCTTTGCCTATTCTAATGCCTTCAATTTACTTTTCTTCTCATTGCTAAAGCTAAGGCTTCCAGTACAATATTGAATAACAGTGATGATAATGGACATCCTTGTTTCACCCCCATCTTACTGGAAATGCTTCTAGCCTGTCCCCATTACATATAATGCTTGCTGAAGGTTTTAGATACGCTATCTATTATTTTAAGGAAGATTCCATTTATACTATGCTTTCTAGTGTTTTTAATAGGAATGGGTGTTATTTTTCAAAAGCTTTTTCTGCATCTATTGAGGATCATGTGGTTTCTGTTGGTTTTGGTATTGATATGCTCAATGATGCTGATAGTTTTCCTAATATTGAACCAACCCTGCAGTCCTGGTATAAAACCTACCTGGTCATAGTGTATTATTCTTGTGATAAGTTTCTGCAATCTATTTGCTAGTATTTTGTTTAAAATTTTTGCATCTATATTTATTAGAGAAATTGGTCTATAACTTTCTTTCTCTATTTTGACTCTTCCTGGTTTAGGTATCAACACCATATTTGTATCATAAAAAGAATTTGGTAAGACTCCTCCTTCACCTATTTTCCCAAATAGTCTATATAGTATTGGAATTAATTTTTCTTTAAATGTTTGATAGAATTCTTATGTAAATCCATCTGGCCCTGGAGATTTTTTCCTAGGGAGTTCATCAATGGCTTGTTCAATTTCTTTTTCTGAGATGGGGTTATTTAAGTATTTTACTTCCTCTTCGGTTAATCTGGGCAATTTATATTTTTGTAAATATGTATCCATTTCACTAAGATTGTCAAATTTGTTGGCGTATAGTTGGGCAAAATAATTCCTAAATATTGTTTTATTTCCTCTTCCTTGGTGGTAGCTTCACCCTTTTCATTCTTGATACTAGTAATTTGGTTTTTTGAGCAGACTCTTTCATCATTCCACAGTCCTTACTACTTGTGAGTGAGGTGGGACATGAAGTAGACATGTGATATATCTTATGGTTTTGCTCGTGTCTGAGTGGCTGCTGACATGAAACTTGTGCCATTGTCTAAACTCTGTACCAGCTCAGGCTGTTAATGTGGCACTGACCCCTCCTCAGCCAATGCCCTTGATAGGTGCTGACAGCCATCAGAGTATATCAGAGACCTCTTTATCGTGGCCCCAGTCCTATAGAGTCCATTGTCCAGGGGGGTGCTGGCTACATCCCTTTTGGTGTCTTACTACTAGGGACTTTTGCATGTGGCATTGGAACTGACAAGTTTCACAGTCTTTGTGGATGGGCACCACAGTCCTCATGGGTGATGTGGAGGCTTCTCTTATGGGTCCCCTGCTGCAAAGTTTTCACATTACCATGGCCCAAAACTCAATAAACTTTCATTCAGCACCTACTATGTGCCAGGTGTTCATCTGCTTAGGGAAAAGCATAAGACGGTCCCTGCCCTCAAGGCACTCACAACCTAATAGGGAAGACAACATATAAAAAGAAATGGAAAAGGAGTTTTTGGAGGAGGTTACCTAGTGGGGAAACATGCTCAAGTGCTACAGTCAGGTGGGAAAGGATCTGAAGATTGAAGAGTTTCTGAGTAGTTTTCATCTTAAGGATCGATGAGTATTAGGAGATCATAAAGCCCATGAAAATAGTCAGTTGGAAATGATTAGGTGAATTGTCTAGGTGTCCACCTTAAATGCTGGAGGACGTCCAACCAGAGGACGAGAGGAGCCCCAGGGTCAGGAAGTGCTGAGGAGGTGTGAGTTTCCCAACTGATTTCATTTTGTGATGAAATGATGAGTTTTTGGAGATCATGAAGTCCAGGAAAGTAGCCAAGTAGGAAATGACAAGAAGTATTGAAGCTCCACTCTCCTGGTCAACTTGCCCGTTCCAGTATATTCTTCTGGGAATGGTCGTTTCTTGTGGGCAGACATGAGTCATGTAGAGTGTCCAGTTGTTGAGCTTGAAGGAGATTCTTCAATACAGAGGTTTCCTAAAGAGGTAATGAATTTGTCATCCAGTTGGTAGCCTGTCACTGGTCTGACCACACAACAAGACCATCAGCTATTGCACAGGAATGAGTGAAGAGAACTATCTCCTTTGTGATGGACTACTGAAGCAGCAGGAGAGCTGTTTGACGTTCTGCCCTTGGGTGGACTGGGTGGTGCCATGGGCACAGTAGATGGACCTGTCAGCTCACTGTACTGCTGTGGCATTCCAGTGAGTTTGACCATGTTTAAAGAGGTCTGTGCCATCTGAGAACCAAGCACCTCCTGCTTCTGGGAGCTCAGAAAACCCAGCTCGTAAAAGGGCTTTCACTGGAGGTCCAAGAAGACTAGCTTCTGTGGCAGCCTATTGCTAAGCAAGGGTCTCATATAGGTGGCTAACTCCCCTTGCACCTGGTCTGGCTTAGCTCTGAATATAACACTTCCATTTGATGATGGATGTTTCTTGGGCTCTACCTGCCTGGAGGGATTTGGCATTAGTCAACACCCATTGAAAGATTGGAATTTTTGGCCAGAGAGTACCTGGAATGTCTCCAGTCAGCCTTTCAGTTTCCACTAGAGTCTAGGATCAAGGAAGGAGCTGTTTTTCAAATGAGGTATAGCTCGGCATGGTTCCATTCAGTGCTGGGGTCTATCACCCTAAGAGCAAGTGCACTCTGGCCTCATCTTGTGGCCATAGATGACACACTGCATTGGTGTCATTAATAGATACTTGCAGTAGGGTATTATCATCAGCCAGAAGGAGGCCCAGGGGTAGGGCTATCTGAATTTTGTCTGGGTTAGTGGCCCATCCATCATAGCTTAATTGGTCAGTTCATATGTTAAAGGATAGGGTCTCAGCTTCCTGATTAGGGCATACCAACAGGAGGTCATAAATAATGGATTGCCTTCACTTTTGGAGGCAGCTTATATTTAGTTAGAGTCCATGCCACCCTGGGGGTAACTGACAGGACAGTTAAGCTGGCCAGGTCATAGGACCATAAAAGAATATTACATGCCTAGTCAGGTGAAGGCAACTAGTCTACTGTCCTAGTCTACTATCTGACTAGGACCTGAGAAGAAAGCAGAGCCAAATCATTCACCACATACCAGTCTCTGAGCATGGCCACCAGTACCTCTTTGATAGTCACAAGTTCAGGGACAACCAGAGCCATCAAATCAACTTCTCCTTTCAGGCTGAGGTCACCTGTGGTCAGTCTCCAAGTGCCACTGTCCTTCCATGATGTCCCAACAGGAGTGTTGAACTGAGAGGTTTGCCTGAAGACTCTGGCATTCAGCAGCTCCTACACCAACACCTGTATATTTCACACACCTCTACCATGGGACATTGTATCACCCACTAAGATGGTGCCAACACAGGGGGAGTAGATTGTGTTAGAGACAGCCCCCTGGCCAACTGTGAAAGCTAGGATGTGGCCAGTATTATAGGCATGGAGCCATCCCTAGGTCTGATCCAATCCCTTAAGCTGTTTCAAAAAGTTGGTTTTCATAATGCCCCCATTGTGGGAGCTTCCACTACTGCCCATCTCACTGGTGCATCGGCATCTCATGGATTTAAGCCCCTGGGCACTAGGGTGACTTGAGTTCCACAGTCCAAAAGTCTCAGATTATAAGAAGCCCTTCAATGGGGCCACTGGAGAATGAAAGAGGCATAAGACCTTTCGTTCCCTGGGGAGACTTGTCTGGGGACCAGGACGCACTCCAATGTAGTTTGGTCTCCTTAACTGGAGTGGGGCCAGGAGAGAGGGCAGAGACTGTGGTGAAACCCATGTCCTCCTCTGAGAGCAATGTTGTGACGGGGGCAGTCAGTGATTGAAAGGACTCATTTTGATTTGGTCTCACTTCAAATCAAACCTCCTAACCTCTTACCAAACCCCTCTACACACCACCACTTATCCCAGCAGATGAGGATTTCATGAGCACTAGATCTTCTTTGTGTGTAATTGGACACAGAACATATGTGACAATATGAAACCCCAGGGAGAGTTGGATAGATCCTAATTGGAAGATAAATAGCATAAATGACCACTGGTTGTTTTAACTACTTCTGCGTGTGTCAGATCTTTGCCTCTCCTGTCATCCTCCTCTAAAAGTGCAGGAAGCAGGGGAGGGCTAGTATTGAACATCCTCTCCCCTCCTGGAGGGAAAGGAGAGCCAGTGCCTAGAAATCAGAGCTGGCTCACCTGTGCACCAGGCAAGGAACAGGACAAGAAGTGGCAGCCCAGGAGGAGGCTAGAGGACTACAAAGTGCATGGGCACTACTTTTAATTTAGTACTGGGGTTGTGGTACCATTGGTCTTCTGGATTAGTTGTATTCAGAGTACTGACAATCTTTATGATGTGACATAGGGGCATAGGTGTTCATCCCGTTGCTCTAGTATCTCACCTGCCTACATTCCACACATTGCTCCACAGGGACTATCAGCTCTACCAACGAGGTAGTGGTCCATCCCAGTCCATCTCATACTGAGTAATCTAAAGGGCGACAAGTTTGGTTAACGTATTCCCTGATAATGTGGATTGTCTTATCCTTCCATCCCTCTGGATCAGTCCAAGTAGAGTTCCATGGATGAATTCTCCATGGCAAGCCAAGTGCCATACTACTTGGGATCTCAGTACAGACCCAACAAGCTGATTTATTGGCCACCCCAGCCAGCCTGTGGGACCAGTCAATGAACAATTATGGTTGGGTTCTCTGTACCTTAAGGATGATAAAGAAAAATAGCACAAAGTCACTAACAAAGGCAAATCCTGACCATCAGGAAGTATACGTGCAAGTGATTTATCTTTTGACAACACCACTGCTGGAATAGGGTTCTGGCCTGGTTTTGTTCACCAGACTTTTATCTGTTGCCCAGTAGGGGTTAGAGAGGGGTCAATGTGGAGAGCCACAGAGGGTGTGTGGTAAATCTACAGAGTCAGTACAAATGTCCCCCACAAAGTAGCTTTCCCCTCCTCTGGGAGCAGGTACACCACTGTCAGGGCTGGCAGCCATACGGCCATCACGCATGGCACACAAAGAAGTCATGCTTGTAGTCCTGCCCCACAAGGGACCGACAGAGCCAGCCAATCAACAATGGCCTATTTGAAATTCCATGTCCATGCCCACACCTTTGTATCTCCTGGGTTGAGTGCAGTAGGTGCTGGCAAAAGGATATTGTTTTCCTGTCCCAACCTGATGTCAACAACTTATCTTTAGTCTGTACTTGTAGCTGTATTGGGGAGGAAGCATACTGCAAAAGGGCATCTAGTGGGGCCACCTGTCCTCACTGAGGCCATTCATTAAGGGCTCCATATATGAGTGGCCCACTCTTTCATAGTCCCTTGTTCCACCTTCAGAGTCTGCTTCAGCAGCCCATTGTATGGTTCTATGATGCCAGCCCCTTGCAGACTATAGGCTGTGTGGAAGCACTAGTCTATGCCCTGGTCTTTCACCCAGGATTGTATAGCGTGACCAGAAAAATGAGTGCCTGGTCACTTTCCATCACGTCACGGCTCCCATATGCAGTCAACAGTTGCTCCAGTCCCCTCTTTGTATGGGCTTCATCATCATGCTGGGTGGGAAATCCCACTAACAGTCCAGTAGCTGGGTCAACACATGTCAAAACATACCGATTCCTTTGTGAAAGTGGGAGTGGCCCAATACAGTCAATTTGCCACCTTGCCAGGAGTCAGAGGCACCATCTGCCTGTGGTATGCACCAGGGTTCCTGTTTGGAAAAAGCCACACAGCCTCCTTTAGACACAACATCTTCATAGGTCAGGGTTAAACCCCATTGCTTAACAACCACCCACATGTTGTGGGGGCCCAGCATGTTGTAATCTAGGATGCAACCACTGTGCCACACCTGAGGCTACGGCATCCTCAAGCCACCACACTCATGCTAATGCATCAGCATCATCATTCCCTGGTCCATGATCCATGTTTAAAACCTTTTTCTCTCTACAAGACCACAAGTTCATTCCCCATGTCCATACCCCACAATGGGCGATGGCTCAGCCAGTACTGGGAAGAAGAGAAACCACATGGTTAGGCCATGGAATACAGCCCAACTATCGGTACATATGGTTAAAGGGTCTTTCTCATGGGTCACTACAATGCACAAGGCTCGTAACTCAGTGCACTGACTGCCTTGCCCTTGTCTCACTGATGGGGTATGGGCCCAAAGTGAGACCTTTGTCCCAATTTGGGCCCCATTTGTCCATGGGCCCTAGAAAACCTTTGGACTGTGCGTGAATTCTCCTACTTGATCAAGGAGATCTCCGGTGTTCCCCTGAAGCCATGATTCCCTCAGTTGGCCCCTCCTTTTGGCTACACCCAATCCCCCAATTCTGTTATCCTTGACCTAACCTGGCCCTCCATTGTCTTGCCACCCTATGGCCCTAAGCCACTTCTCACCCTTGGTCCTATCTAGGCTCCATTTCCCTGGAATTCTATTACCTCATAGACTACTTGGCCACTCCTAGATCCCTCCTACAGTCTTTCTATATATAAGGTCCATCTTGTCTCCATTAAGAGGCACTGATTTTCACAATCTAGCCAGTAGACAACAGATGCTCAGATTCCTTAAGAGTCCAGCTAATATGGTGAATCTTCAATAAACCTTGTTTTTAGCTGAAAGAAAGCTTGCATGGAATTCTTTCAGGCAGGACCTGCATGTTGTGATCTTGGAGTTCCAGGACCCCTAACCTCTAGACCTCATCATACCTTCCATCCCTATGGTTTCAACCTCTGGGTAAAATACAACAGCCTTCCACTTTGGGGGTTGCCCTGGTTGTACCCATCCGTGTACCAAGCAGCAGGGGATATAGGTCCCCTACCAGTTTTATAGAGGCTTTCCAACACAGTCAAATCAATAGCCCCCTCAACCTTTTCAATATGTAACAGGTCCCAAAACTGCCTGGAGCTCAGCACTCAGCAGAATAGTGGACATTGAGCCTTGGTGTTGGAGGTAGGAACCCCAATTAGACAAAGTTGGGGTCTCTGCTATGCCACTTTTTGGTTTTTGAGTCCAATCACACATGGATCCAGCTATGCAGTGAGTGGTACACACGGTTATGAGTGCCCTTTCTTTGATAGGTTCTGTTGCAAGGAGGGCGTGGCACATAGCACACAGCTGCTTTTCAATCAAAGAGTACTGCACCTCTGCTCCCTTCCATAATTGTGACTTGAACCCTATTGATTGTCAGGTTCTCTCCTTTATTTTTTTTGCAAAAGTCCCCATCCATATCCCTCTGGGGTCACATGAACATCCAATTCACAAGTTTGGGAAGGATCAAAGACACCTAAAGCCCGCACACCCTTGACGGCCACCTTGGCAGTGCTAAAGGCTCTGGAACACTCCTCATCCCAGCTCCAATGCTTCCCTTTATGTGTCAGACCATATAGGGGCTTCAAGATCTGAGCCAAATCTGCAAGAGAGTTACTGCTTAACATGATATCATAAATATCGTGATACATTTTCACAGGTTGTGGCTTGGCCCATTCAGTAAAATCAGTTGCCAGGAGGCCATGACACAAAGTAGGGCTAGGCAAATAGCCCTGGGGTAACATTTGAAATGTCCTTTGACACCTTTCCCACAAAAAAGCAAATTTTTCTTGACTTTCTGGGCAATAAGGATGGAGTAAAAAGCATTTGCCAAATCCAAAACGCAATGATAAGTCCCTAGCTCCTGGCTTAATTTGTTCAAGAGGGTTGTTACAAAAGGTATCTTCCCATGCACTGGGAGGTCCAACCATATTCTGTTCCCTATAATCTACACTCATACCCCACAAGCCATTGGGCTTTCACACTGGCCACACCTGGAAGTTAGAAGGGCTATGTATTGGCTGAACTATACCAACCTCAAGTTCTAAAATAGTCTCTCCAATTTCCTTATGTCCCCCTGGTAAATGATACTGCTTACTTTAGTAACCCATGGAGGGGTCAGAAGCAGCATGGGTGCATGCTTCACATAACTCCTGGTGACTGCTTTTACCACATGGACACGCAAGCAAAACTCACTTGCATAAACCCTTGCAGTGTATAGATATGTAGGATGTATTTGGTAATTAAGAAGATATACACTTCAAATTCTCTAGAGGGCATCCTTCCTATTCCCAGTGGAATAGATGCTTTCATAACCTGAATTCAGTGTCCCCCATATCCATCTGTGACAGCACCCTCCCCAGGAAACCACTCAGGATTACCATACACCAAAGAACATTCTCCCCCAGCACCCACCAATGCTAACACCTTTGTATTTTCTTTTGCAACTAATAAATTGAAAGTTTACTCAGTTCTGCAAGATAGGTCCCTTGCTCTTCTCCTCAGTCGAAGAGAAAAAGACAGTGTTCCTCCTGAGAAGCTCCTTGGGCACAAGCAAGCCCTTCATGAAATCCTGTAATCACACTGCCCTCAACCTTGGTCCTGAACCCTCTAGGGCTGTCAACTCAGGGAGCTTGTTGGTCAATGGCCTGCCGATGTACAGGTTTCACCTGTTCCACAGTTCCAATGATGAGGATGGGAGCTAGACCCAAGAGGGAAAAACCCTGGACTTTCCCACATGGCCAAATCTCTGGTTGCCCTGAGGCTATAATCCCATCAACTAGCCTTTCATTGTGATTACACTAGATCTCCCAATTCTCTGTTACCTTTAGCCTAGCCCTCCATTTTCTTAACTCCCTATGGCTACTCTCCACCCTTAATCCTATCTAGGCTCCATTCTCCCTTGCCATGTGGTCCAGGTCCCTGGCATTCTATTACCTCAGAGACTACTTGTCCATTCCTAGATCCCTCCCACAGTCTTTCTGTATATAAGGTCCATCTTGTGTCTATTGAGATGCTCTGATTCTTATAATCTAGCCACGGCTCAGATTTTTACAATTTAGCCAATAGCTCACAGATGTTCAAGAGTCTGGATAATATGGTGGATCTTTAAAAATCTTGTCTTTGGCTGAAGAAGGCTTGGGTCAAATTCTTTCGGACGGACCCATGTGTTGTGATTTTTGGATTCCAGCACCCCTAACATCTAGACCTCATCACAACAACAACTTATTTGTGTGCCCCTCTAACTTTATCTTGTCTGCCCCAGCCTCTATCAGATCAGCCTACACCTGATTAAGGGTAACCCTGACAGGTCCTTTCAGAGCTCCTTTCTCTTTCTCTTCCTTGGTGACTGTAGTACCGACTCCATTTTTGCTGCATATGTTTTAACCCTCTCCTATCTGCACAGTATGGGTCACCACATTGATGGGCTGTCCCACATACGGGTCTGGTATGGCCGCTAAGGGCCCAAAATGCTCAGAGGGTGCTATCTGAAGCACTATGTCTCTCATGCCCGCTGTAAAAATCTCATCAGGATCTCTGGTGTTCAAACTATATATAGCATTCTTCATACCCGGTTGCCTTATCACCTGCTATAGGTCAGCATAACTCTGCCATTGGCTAGGGGATGAGGGTAAGTCCCCTGATTTGGCCAGGCTGCCTGAGCAGTTGCCATCATCCATTCCAGCAGAGAATGATTCCTTTGGAAGTAGTGAGCCACCTGCAAACCCTGGTGCAAAGCATGATGGGTAGTTACGGAAGCTAATTTACCATCAGACAACAAAATTATATTTTCTAAGTGCCCTGCAGGAACTGATGGTTTCTGTTTTCTCGGGGCCCTCCAGAATTGATGTTCTGTGTTCTCACATTGTGTCACCTCTGATGTTCTGTGTTCTATTGCCCCCTCCATTTCTGACAGTCTCTGTTGTATAGTCCCTATGAGCTCTGACAAACTTTATTGTAGTTTTCTTTCTCTGAATTTTCTCCCTCTGGCTTCAGTAGTTAGTATCATATTTGACTCACAAGAGGTGTTTCGTAGAACCTCTTCTTGCCCTATTCTTGCAAACAATTTAGATAAAATTGGAGATAGCTGCTAATAAAATATTTGATAGAATTCATTTCTCAATCCATCTCTTCCTTGAATCCCCCCACCCCCGCATATGGAAGTTCATTTATCACTTGTTCCATTTCTTTTCCTATGATTGGGCAATTTTAATTCTCTATTTTTTATTCTCTTCATCTGGTGTTTTATATTTTGGTAAATATTTATTCATTTATCAGATCTTTGGCATATACCTGGACAAAATTGTTTGTAATCATTTCCTCTATTTTATTCTCTCTCATCTGTGATTCTGGCATTTGATTTTCCTTTTAAAACAGAATCCAGTCAGCCAATGATGTGGCATTTCAGGAGTTTTTCTCTTTTTAAGAGCCTCCCAGTTTCACCATTTCAGCTGTGACTTATGCTGATTATCACAATTTCTCATTTTTTAAAGTTGCTTTTTCCCTGTCCCGTTTTGTGGCCCCACGCCACGTTTATTCTTGCTCTTTCCTCCCTGTCTTTCACTGATGAAGGTGTTTAGAAACACAAGGGGTACCCTACCTACCATGAGGCTAGTTTTGGGGACTCCCCAGCCCCTCCTCCTCCCTGCCTCTGGGCCCCCCCCTTCTCTCATCCTGACCCGCCTCCTGGGGGGGCAGATTGGGGCATGGCCCCGCCCACCTCCGGGCCTGAGCTCCGCCTCCGGATCTTAAATCACATACACTCCGCCCCCTCCTCACACTGCAGCGCTGGGGTCACAGGGTGTTTCCGGGATTGTTGCATCACTGAGGGCCTGTCTTTTGCCCCCTCCTCTCCCAAGCCCGCCTGAGAGAAACTAGTGTCTCCCTGGCTGACTGAGCCTAGTGCCTGAGGCTGAAGGAAACAGGCCTTGGCCTTCTCTGGCCCAGCCTGGGTCACAAGGGGAGCCCGCCCTCTTCAGCATCCTGGGGTTAGCCGCCCTCTCCATGGTTACTGCTCGGGCTCCATTGGCTGGGTAAGCCCCGCCTCCGGATGTGACATCACAGGTAGTGGAATCCCCGCCCAGCTAAGGAGGGCCTGTTCAGTTGGGGGAAGGTAGGACTGGTGCGGTAGGTCCTCAACCACCCATCCCCCAACCCGTACCCACTTTATTCCTGACCCCTCAGACTCTTCTAGGTCGGCCTCCCTGACCAGGCGTGGCTATGGGTGGAGTCGGACCCGCCGAGAGCCCTTGTGGGGTCCCCCCTCCCCTTTCCCCTTCTCAGGGGTCCAGGGCTAAGTCCGGGGTGGGGGTCTAGCGGTTCTCTTGGTCCCTCCGGTCTTGGGAGGAAAGAGCGCATTGGGGAGCAGAGTCCCCCCAGCCAATCCCTTGTTTCCCGACTTTTCCTGTCATTGTGTGGCTGTTTTTATTCCAGCCTCCGAGGGCGCCCCGCTTCCCTGGACGTCGTCGGGCAGACCCCATCTCCGTCCCCCTCTTCTCCTCCTTATTTTCCCCTTCTCTCACCCCGTCTCCCCTGAGCCTACGACCCCCCGAGAAAAACAAACCCTGTTACAGAAGGAGGCGTCCTCAGCTTCCCCCCTTGGCCGAGTCCGAAAACGCACCGTCTCCTTCCCCTCCTGAGCCTGTCACCTTGGTGTCCCGGTGGGGGGCATGTCCTTCATAGGCCCCTCAGGGACCGTCCTGAAGTCTGTCAGCGGGACACACACCCTCCTTTTTAGGGGACCCTGCCTCTCCCTGGGGGTCCCCTCCCTCAGGGACCTGGGTGCAGGAAGAATGTGTCTTTGTGGGGGCCGGCTTTGCACCCCCCCATCTTAACCCCTGAAAGGGTCAAAGGACAGTTCCCACCTAGACTGTCACCATGTAACTGGCTCTTGCAGACCGTTTTTAAAAACTTTTAGGAAATTCCATTTAATTAATTCAAATTTATTTAATTCAGTTAATAGTCTCTAACCAGAACAATAACAGAACCATCACAATAAGTCCTCAGGGTCCAGAAAGACAAATTCCTCTATTGACTAAGTCCAGATGTGCATTTCTTTCTGGATTTTAGTCTATAACCCCTATCACATAGGTGGCTGGAGTGATTATCTCCTTCCTCTGAACTCTAGATTTGTCATTGCAATCATTATAATTCCGATGGCTTTCAAAATCTTTTTTTCCCTTTAATGTTGTGTGAATTATTCTAGTTCTGCTTACTTCACTCATCACAATGTTGCTCTTTTTCCTCTGGAACTGCCCATTTCACCATTGTTTATGGCAAAAATAATATTCCCTAATGTTCTTTTGCAACAGTTTGTTTACACATTCCCTATTAGGTGGCTACGTCCTTAATTTCTAGTTTAGGGCTACTATAAAAGGAAGTGCTCTAAATAATTTGCATAGATGATAATTCCTTTTGCAATAAGCCTAGTATTAGTGTTGTTGGTTCAAAATACTCATATTTTAGTTTTTTTGGGTATAGTTCTAACTTTCCTGAGTTGCAAGAACAGTTCACATCTCCAGTGTTTTCCCACAGTCCCTGAAACGTTCTTTTGTTTTCCAAATTGGGGTGGGTATGAGGTGGAACCTGAGAGTTCTTTTAGTTGGCATTTCTTTAGTTATTAGTAGTATGGAGCATTTTATCATATGGTTTTTGATAGGTTAAATTTCTTCTTTTGAAAAATGCCTGTACAAAGAATTGGAAATTGAGGGGATGCCCATCAGTTAGAGAATGGCTGAAGGAATATTAACTGGGCCATAATAAATGTTATTCTGCTGTAAGCAGGATAGTATCTGAACAACCTAGGAAGATTTTTATGCATTGTTGTGAATTGAAATGAGTAGGAGGAGGAAAATATTTTAACAGTACCATCAAAATTGTAATGTTGATCAACTTTGAAACTATTCTGATGAACACTTTGATCCAAGACAGTTTCAAAGGACCCATAATGAAAAATGCTATCTACTTCGAGACAGAGAACTGATGAAGAATGAGTGTAGACTGAAGCATACATTTTTCACTTTCTTTTTGTTCCTTGCTTTTTATCCTGTATTTTTAAAACATGCCTAATGTGGAACTGTGTTTTGTATGACTTCACATGTTTTATTTATAACATATAGCTCGCTTTCTTAATTGGTGTTAAGGGGAGTCAGAGAATTTGGAAATTAAATATTAAAAAAAAACATTAAAGATAAATAAATGAAAAGAAAAATTGTTCATATGTTTTCACAATTCATTTTTTAGGGAATAATTATATATTATAATATAACATATTATAATACATAATATAATGTATATGATATATAATTGTATATTATCTGATATGTAACTATATATTATAATGTTATTATAATAATATATTAATATGAATATATATAAATATATATTTGAATCAGTCAGTCAATATGGTTGTGGTTTGTCCTTTGTTTTCGGAAAGGACCATGACATAAGGCAGATGATAACATGACTCGCAATTGACTTTGATTCGAGTGAGGGAGGGCTGTGCAAAGTCACCAGCCTCACTTTCTCCTCCAGAGCCATCTGGGTCCAGTGGCCAGATATCGATGAGAATGGCTGAGATGTAGTGGGAGACCTTGCCCCTTTTAAGCTAAGGTCTTTTCAGGTTCTCACTGAGTGAGGCAAGGTATAGAAGATAGGGTTTTAGCTAGGTGTTGAAGGAAGCCAGGGGATCCAGGAGGTGGATATGGGGAAATAGAACATTATAGGCATGAGGGGCAGCTAATGAAAATACCTGGAGTCTAGAGATGGAGTGTCTTCTTCAGAAAACAGTGAGGAGGCTGGTTTGATTGGATTGCAAAATATATGGAGAATGGGGTATAAGGCAGAAGAAGACTGAAAGGTAAGAAGGGGGTGAGGTTCTGAAGCTCTTTCTGTGCCAAATGAGAGCATCCCATAAACAAGGAGAGAAGACAATAACAAGGAGAAGAGGGACATCAACAGTGTCAAAGGCTACAGATCCAGAAGCATGAGGACTGAGAAAAGGTCAATCCATTTGTTGATTAAGAGATGGTTAGTGACTTTAAAGGAGCAGTTTCAGTTGAATGTTAAAGAAACCAGAATGCAAAGAGTTAAGAAGACAGTGAGAGGAAAAGAAGTGGAGGCACCTATTACAGATGACTTTCTCCAGGATTTTAGCTGCAAAGGGCAGGAGAGCTAAGGGATGGATGATCAAATGAGGATCTTTGAGGATGGAGGACCCATGAGTATGCTTGTAGTCCATAGGGAAGCAGCCAGTAGACAAGGAAAGACTGAAGATTAGTGAATGTGGGAATAATAAAAGGGGCAGTCTGCTGGATGATAAGATGAGATGGGATCGCTTCTGCATGCAGAGGGGTTTGCCTTGGTGAGGAGAAGGGCTGCTTTATTATGTGAAACTGGAGTGAAGGAGGAGATACTAGCAGAAGACATGGAGTTGATGGGAGATGAAGAGGGGAGAAGAGGGAGTTTTCAGCTCCCTCAAATGGCCCCAGTGTTATTAGTAAATCCTGGGGCAAGGTTCTCAACTAATAAGGTACAGGAAGGGGAATTGTGGGACATTTGAGGATAGATGAAAGACTGTGTAATAACTTTAGTGGTGAGTGGGATCATGAGATAATTAGAGAGGCATAAAAAGATTGCCTTGCTGTGCAGAGAGCCTAGTTGAGGTTAAGTAGCATAAAATTGAAATGACTCAGCCATTATCATTTCCTGATTTTCTCCAGCTTCTCTCAATAGCATGTGTGACAGAACAAAAGCAATGGATGATGGGAGTGATTCAAGGCAGAAGTTTTCCTGGGAAGAGAGGGCTCAGGAAACTCAAGAGAAGAGCATAGTTCAGAGTTCACCTAGTTCACCAAGTGGTCAAGATAGAGAAGGGGGGGAGAATGCTGTTAGTGCAGGGATGATGGCCTGGGAAATAACTGAGGGGGTGAGGGATTCAAGGTTGTGATTTTGGAGTTGCAAGGTGGAGAGAGGTAGAATGACCATAAATGTGATTAGATGAGAGCATTTCATACTTCTTGAATATGGAGGTATCTTATTTGTGGGTGATGCCAAGATCAAAGGTATGACCTTTGTGTGCAGGTGAGGTAGTGTAGCAGGTCACTTGAGATGAGTAAACTGAAGGAATCATGAGTTTAGGGTGTTGGAGAGACTATCAAAGTGAATGTTGAAGTCCCCTAATACGAGGACAGGAGTTGGGGAGAAGAAAAAGACTATGAGCCAGACACTGAACACTTTAAGGAAAGAAGGGCAATGTCCTGGAAGCCTGTAAACAGCAGCTACTAGATTTTTGATTGAGTGGTAGATATGGATTGAGTGTGCCTCACAAAAGAAGCTATTGAGTGATGGGAGAAGGAGAGCCTAGAAGTGACAGTGGAAAGCAAGGAATATTCCAACTCTTCTACCTTAATTAATGAGTAAAGTGACTGAGTGAAAGTGTAACCAGTGCTTGGAAGGGAGGCCAGGAAGGCTGTGTCATCAAGAGGGAGACAGGTAGATCTCAGAGTGGGAAAGGGAAAGATGTAGGGTAAAAGCAAGTTTGTTACCTGGGGAGCTGGCATTCCAGAAGTCACAATGCTAGGTGGGTAGCTTTAGAGTGGGATACTGAGCTGTCGAGTGGAGGTATGGGCCTCTGGGGGAAGAGGAGAATGAAGAAGTGAGTTTGAGTACTAAGGGGTGAAGGTGGGGGAGCAGAAATTAGTGAATTGAGAAGGGTATGACCAGGGTCTACAGTTTATTATTCATTGCGGAATGATTTCAGGTAGGTTTTCATTGTGCCTACTGATGTAGCATCAGGGTACTGTTTCCTCAGGCCTTTAGACAGTTCAAGCCAAAGGACGAGTTCTGGAAGTCAAGGAATGGTGTTATTCTCCTTCTCCAAAGTCAGGAGACCAGGCTGGACGCTTGATGGAACAGCCTTTCTCTTCTTGGCTGGGAAGGAGGAATATTCCTTGATGGAATGTATTCCCCTAATTTAATAAGTGATTGTTAATATAATAGAAAAAAAACATCCCTTTTCTCAGCAATAAGATAAGATTGGGAAGTGGAAAAGCCAGATTGGAATTACAGCCTTACTTCTGAGGATAATGATTACAGCTGTAGCCTCACTCTCTGTTGTTATATACTCACAGGAGTATTGGATTTCTTTTTGCTTGCCCTGGACAGGCCAGATAGATGGTGCAGTGGATAGAACGCTGGGTTTTGATGTTCCAGGAAGATCTAGGTTCAAGTCCAGGCTTAAACACTTACTACCTATATGATCCTGGGCAAGTTACTTAACTTTTATTTGCCTCAGTTACTCCTTTGAAAAACACGAACACACTGGAGAAGGAAATAGCAAACTGCTCCTACATCTTTGCTTAGAAAACCCCATGGATAAAAGTCAACAGCATCACATAAATTTGGGCATCACTGAGTGACTGAACAACAACAACAAGTCCTGGGACCCTGGGCAAATATGTACCTAAATGCCAGATTTCACTCTGGTGCAGTCTCATTCAAACTTGGTATTTCTTTCATAAATTTTCTTCCAGACAAGGATCGGTCATTTTTTGTGGTTATTTCCTAAGAATTTTTGGCTCCTTTGTTTGGGCAACATTAAGGCTTCATCCACCTCACCACGATGGAGGCTAGAACCAGCTATAACCACTGCTATGAAGGCTGATCTTGTATGAGAAGACTTTTGATGTGACGGAGAGTTAAAAAGATACTTTTGATGGTGATGATTTAGTCTGAGTTCATATTGACGCTCAAGGAGTTCAGTACACTTCATTTCATAAATTGAAAATTTAATTTAATTCCATTCTGCCTGCTTAATGAGGAAGTAGTTGTAACATGGGATAAAGTTCTACAAATATGTCGTTTAAAATGAGGAGAAGGTTTGGAAGCGAGATGACAGGCTGACAGTGTAATATCTGCGATAGGAACAAGACAGGAATCTCAATTGCAGAATATATAGTCTTTCTAGCCTGAAACTTTCCCTCCAATGCAATACTCTGCGTGGCCACAAGATGGCACCTGACCGTTGCTATATTCTGCACTTTTCAATTGTGACCACTAGATATCACCAAAGACTGTGCTATTATAATCTTCACTATCTTTTTTGACCACCAGACGTCAGCAAAAGACTGTGACATCATCTTCAATGACACTAAATTGGTCAAGAACCTATTTATTAAAAGCCTCCTGAGTGCCACACTCTGCTCTGGGTGTTAGGAGTGCAAAGAGCAAAAAGGAAGCAGTCCCTTTTTGCAGAGAAAAGTACATTCTGTTGATGGAGACCAACTCTGTAGGAGTGATAAAAACTTAAATAAGCATGACCCTTGAAAAGAGGAAGAAGACAAGTCTCACTGTTCTTTTCCAGAGCTGAAAGGTCCACAGGGATGGCAGCATGAATTTATTTTCAGACATTTTAAGTGCATTGATTGGTTTCACTGAATTTTTCTTTAACATTTTTTTCTTCTATAAGATGGCTCTCTGTACACTTCTGTTGTTCAGTCATTTTTCATTCATGTCAGACTTTTTGTGACCCCATTTGGGGATTTCTTGGTGGAGATACTAGAGTGGTTTATCTTTTCCTTCTCCAGCTCATTTTACAGGTAAGGAAACTGAGGCAGAAGATTAAGTGATTTGGCCAGTGTCACACAATGAGTAATTGTCTGAGGACAGATTTGAACTCAGGTCTTGTTGACTATGGGCCCAGTGCTCTATCCACTGAGCCACCTAGCAGCCCTAATCTCTGTATAAATGAAGCACTGTAGAAATATGAACCATCTATTGGTCAAGGCTTTTATAATGAAATGAAGGGGGCCAGAGGGGTCAGCTGTGATGAAGGTCATGCCTTCCAGAAGTGTTGACTGGTAACTGTCATTTTCTCATGCAGGCCTCTGCCCCTCTTGCCTACTAACCTCTTTCAGCCTCAGTTTCCTCATCTGTAAAATGAGAATGATCCTGGCATTTTGTGCCTATCAGGGCTCTTGTAAAGAAAGCACTGTGTCCATCTCAATGTTGTACAGAAATATGAGTTGTTCAATCATTATTACTGTCTGAAGGAATCTCTATCCTGGGAAGGGAAGAGAAAGGAGAGGAAGGCAACTAAGAGGAAGCTTATGCAAGGACAAAGAATGGCTGAAAAGTAAGTACCCTAAGTAGGGCATATACCAGGGAACACTAAACACGAGGGGAGACTGAGCCCTGGGACACCATCAACCTACTCCATCCAGGTGAGAGGTCCACGGGTGTCACACATTTTGCCAATTGCATCGATCACTTTTGCTCCTTTTTTTCTCACTAAAAGGGAAAAAAAATCCTATTTTGTCACATGGCATGGCTCTCCACGATGAGGAGAAAAAGACATACACAGGATACACTGGTGATATAAGAAAGGGAAAATATCAATGAAACTTTTTAAAAAGAGGTCAACTATCTCAAGGATATTGTTATTGTTTATCCTTTCTGGAGGTGATGCCATGACTGACAAGTGAATTGGATTTCAGTGAGGGAGGGCTGTGCAAAGTCACCAGCCTCACTTTCTCCTCTGAAGCCACGTGGGTCTAGTGGCAAGATATGGATCAGGATGAATGGAGGTGACCCCAGTGCAGTGAGAGACCTTGGCCTTTTTAAGCTTAGGTCTTTCCCAGGTCTCAGTTTGACTGAGGCAATGCCCATTCAGAAATAAAGTCTAGATAAGTAATGAGACAAACATCTCAAGGGTGATAATGGAGAGGGAAAGGAGAAAGAAAGGATTTTAGATTAGTGATTATCAGTAGCAGATCTCAAACTATATTACAAATCACACACCCAGACACATACAATCCTACCTACTCACAGAACGCATGTATAAGCAATGGTATACATATTCTCAATAGCCCCTACCCATTCTCACACACATCCCCATTGGCAATAAAAAAAAAAAAAAACATTTTGGGGTGGGGCCATTCAGGAGAAGACTGAAGAAAGTACAGAGGAAAATATAGGGGGTGGGAGAATGTGGAGGGGCAGGAGGGGGAGCAGGAGGGGCAGTAGCAGGAGGGGTGTAGGTGGGGCTTATCTCATACACAGGAAAGTGCAGGAATTTCTCAGATCTCTCAGGCTAGGGTGTAGGAAGGAAGTGGGAGAGGGAAAATGTAGGGGGTTAAAGGCAGGCAAATGTCGAGCTGCTAGTAGTCCTCAGTCTCAGGGGAAGAGGGACCTCCCTCCTTCTCCTCCTCCTGCTCCTTCTCCTCCCCTAATGAAATTTTCTGGTCCTCTAAGTCCATAAAACGTCCCTCCAATGGGCAGACAGGACCTCTAAAAGTTGATGAATTTCTGAAGGCCACTCAGGTCCTCATACTCTTCCCTGGCATCCTACCCTGACAACGAGATGTCTTTAGATGGAGACGAGAGGGTCTGTATCCAGACAAGCTGTGTCACTCTACCTTTATTGATTTCCATGCTGTTTTAACTCAAAGTAAATCTGGTACTGTTAATTGTCCAATAAAATCCCACTATCTCATTTCATCCCAACACATACCATGAATTAAGAGATTGCTGGGGCTCAAGACTACTCTGAGAGCCTGGCACAAGGGAGATACTCAGAGACTTCTGGAGTCACTGACACTGTCTAAAGGAAGCCTCCTCCTGACTGTAGGCCAGCAGTACCAAAACTTTTCTTGTTTGCTTGAGTCAGAGAGAAGAAAAATCACAGTAGCAATTACATACATCAAAGAGTTGGGAGATAACACCATTCTAGGCTCAAAAAATTTCAGGAAGATCAAAGTACATTTTCAACAAAATCTGAGTGAGACAGTTCCCTGTTTACTAGATTTTATTTTTTTTATTAATTTATTTTGATTTATCAGCAATCACTTCCATATGATGTTGACTTGAAAAGTTTTCTTCCCCTTCCTCCTGCCCCACACTGTCCCCAACGGCACACAATCTGAAATGGGCTTCACATTTACATACCCATTAAACATATTTTCACATTAGTGAAGTTGTAAGTAAAAATTAAAAACAGTAGGAGGAACCATCAGAAACATGAAACAAAACTCAACAGAAGGTAAAAATAAGTGATAGCAATTCGACTTCCATAGTTCTTTCTTTGGATGTGGACAGCATTTTCCATCCCAGGCCTCTGAGATGTCTTAGATCCTGTAATGCTGAGAAGGGTTCAGTTTAACAATACTAGTCACACATAATGGCTGTTATTGTGTACAAAGTCCTCTTGGTTCTGCTCACTTCACTGAGCATCAGATCACATAAGTCTTTCCAGGTTTTTCTGAAGTCAGCCTGTTCATCATTTGTTATAGCACAATAGTATTCCATTACATTCACATACCACAACTTGCTCAGCCATTCCCCAATTGATGGGCATCCTCTCAATTTCCAATTCTTTGCCACCACAAAAAGAGCTGTATGAATATTTTTGTACGTGTGGGTCCTTTTCCCATTTGTTTGATCTCTTTGGGATATAGCCTGAAGTGCTATTGCTGGATCAAAGGGTATGCACATTTTTGTAGCCCTTTGGGCATAGTTCCAAATTGTTCTCCAAAATGGTTGGATCATTTCACAACTCCACCAACAATGTATCAGTGTTCCAGTTTTCCCACATCTTCTCCAACATTTATCATTTTCCTGTTTTGTCATGTTGGCCAATCTGATAGGTGTGATGTGGCACCTCAGAGTTGTTTTGATTTGCATTTCTCTAATCAATATCGATTGAGAGCACTTTTCCATATGACTATAGATGGCTTTAATTTCTTCATCTGAGAATTGTCTATTCATATCCGTTGACCATTTATCAATTGGGGAATAGCTTGTGTTCTTATAAATTTGTCTTAATTCTCTATATATTTTAGAAATGAGGCCTTTATCAGAGAGACTGGTTGTAAAAATTATTTCCCAATTTTCTAACTGTTTATTAGATTTTAAATCAAATTGTTGTAGAACATAAATTATTTGTTGAGAACCTACTGAATGTTCAGGATAATGCTAGGCTGGGCAGATGAGTGGTGTGGGGATAAGAATGAGGAAGGTCCGAGATTAGGGGGAACAGCTCCACTGGGGCAAGTTCCAGAACTAGATGTTTTGTTCTTCTCCTTTCTATTGCCCTTCATTCCCTTTGAATCACATTTCCAACAAATTAGACACATCTTTTGGGCAATAACATTGGAGACATAAATACGGATTTTTGATGTTCAGAAAGTGGAAGTGGGAATTGGCACTGGAGATATGTACTACAGCATTTAGTAAAGTTCTTTACACATAGTAATTGCTTAAACAAATGCTTTTTCATTCATTCATGGCTGGCAGTACAGATCTCTCCTTGACTAGATTATTGGTTTGGGGCTGTTAAGTAATCATTAGTCTCCACAAAATTTTCTCTGGAAAAAATATAAAGGAAATGTCAAAAACATCATGAAAATGCACATGGAATGCGAACTTCAGAACATGGAGTTGCCATAGCAACCCTCTCCATGATTATTTTGTAGATTATAGGAAGAGTGCCTAGTAATTATCATTTAGGATGTGTTCTGATTGCTTGAGGAGGTCTGTTAACTCTTTTGGATAGTGGGGGCAATTGACTTTCAAAGTCTGTTGGGAGAGAGGTGGGGGCATCATGTGTCAGACAAGTCAATACATCACCACCACCTTGTCCAGCATCTCCTCAGAAACAAAGATGGAGACAAAACCCATGTCCTGAACCCCAGAGCCTTGGACAGAACAGGCTCTCCCAATGCAACAGACCTCCATCAAGCCCAGTCCCCATAAACATCTTGGAGGGGAGAAATCATTGGAAAGACAGAGCCCACCTTTCTCATCACTACCACCAGCAAGTGCTGACCAATTGTCACCACTACCCACAAAAACACACAAGAGTCCTTGGAGTGGCAGCATTCTCGAGAACAGCCAGCCTGCTTCCAGCCCATCTCTCACAGTCATCAGCTGGGGAAGCATCTCCTGCTGAGCAGAGACCAGCAAACTCCACTAACCTACCAAGCAGTTGCCAGTCACAGGGCAGGAAAGCCAGACTAGCTGAAAAAGTACAGCAACCTGAGGGAGGGACAGGAGGCAGCCCAGGCTTTAATTCACTTTGGGACTCTTCTAATCAGTATGGGGTGGATGTTTCTGACATCAAGTCTAAATCTCTCTTTTGCAGGAATTACCCCTTACTGTGATCCCTGACCTCTGTCTAATCCATCTGACAAGGCCTGTCTGATATACACCTAAAGAAAAGATTATAGTAGAGGAGACTCAGCACAGACATCCCTCATCACCTCATGCCTGAACTACTACAATAGCTGCTGGTTCGTCTGCCAGCCACAGGTGTCTGCCTACTGCAGTCCATCCTCCACGCTGCTGCCAAAGTGATCTTCCTAACACGCAGGTCTGATGATATCAACTCCCCCTAATGAAGATATTCCAGTGGCTCCTTACCACCTCAAGTATCAAATATAAAATCCTCTGCTTGGCCTTTAAGGCCCATCACAACCTGCCCCCATCACTGCATTCTTCCTAAATCTTACACCCCCCCTCCAGATAGTCTGTGATCCAGTGACATTCTCCTCCTTGCTGGTCTTGGCACAAGACACTCCAATTCCCAATTGTCCATTTTCATGGGCTATCCCTCCTGCCTGCATTGCTCTCCCTCCTCATCTCTGTCTCCTGGTTTCCCTGACTTTACTTAGGTCCCCCATACAATCCCACCTTCTACAAGAAGCCTTTCATGGGCCTCCTTAGCTCTAGGGCTTTTGTTCTCTTGTTTATTTCCAATTTATCCCGTCCATGGCTTGTTTGTACTTTAGCTGTTTGTATATTGCCTCCCGTATTTGATGGTGAGGTCGTTCAGAAAAGGCATTGTCTTTTTCTTTTTTTCTTTTTTTCCTACATGACTGGTACTTAGGAGGTACTTTATGAATGTTAATTGACTGAATAACTGAGACACCACAGTTTTCTTCATCCTCAGATGGCATGAATTTTAGCCTCTTTGCCATCATTTCCATCCTATTGTGGATACCCTCCAGTTTATGAATGTCTCTCTTATTGCACAAACCTTGTTTTAATTGACTCTCCATCCCACACTGGTACTACCCCATGTAACTGCTACTGTACCCAAGGTACTAACACTGGTTGAAGAACCCTCCCTCCTGTGTTTCCCCTTTAACAATCAGCCAGTAGACTTCCTTTCTTTTTTATGTCATTCCCTCACATTCACCTTATGCCTTATGCTCCGTCTATGTATATTCCTTCAGCTGAACTATCAGTGGTACAGTTTTTAAGCATTACAAGTATCCTCTTCCCTTGTATGGATGTAAACAATTCAGCTCCATTGAGTCCCTTATGTTTTCTTTTGCCTATTTATCTTTTTAGGCTTCTCCTGGGTATTGATATTGTAGATCAAATTTTTGGTTCAATTCTGGTCTTCTCCTTATGAAAGCTTGAAATCCTTCTATTTTATTGAATGTGTTGCTACCCCTGTTTTATTTTAATTTCCTCTGAAACATAGCAGATTCTGCTACATCCCCTTAATTTACCCTGTGTATGTTTCTTGTAAGCAACGTATTATAAGATTCTTGGTGTTTTTGTCTACTCTGCTACCAGATTCCATTTTATGAGAGAGTTCATCCTGTCCACATTCATAGTTTTGATTACTACCTGTGTATTTTCCTCCATCCTATTCTTCCTCTTGTTTGTCCTCTGTCTCCTTTCATCCTTTCTGTCCTCACCAGTGTTTTGCTTCTGTCTACCACTTCTCCTGATGTGCCCTCCCTTACATCAGCCCCTGCACCTATTTACTTCATCTCCTCCCCTCCTACTTCCCTATTGGGTAAGACAGATTCCTATATTCAACTTATTGTGTATATGATTTGAGCCAATACTGGTGATAGTAAAGTTCAAACAAAGCCTATCACCTATAAATTAATTCGCTTATTCAGTGCCACATAATCAAACTATCAAAAATTATTTTACAGAGCTACAAAAACCAGAACAAAATTCATCTGGAAGAACAAAAAGTCTAGAATATCAAGGAAATTAATGGGAAAAAAATGAGAAGTTAGGTGGAGACTAACTCTACAAGATCTCAAACTTTATTTCAAAGCAGTAATCATCAAAAGTATCTGGTACTGTTTAAGGAACAGCATAGCACATCAGTGGAATGGATTAAGTACACAAGACAAAGTAGTAAATGACCGCAGTAATGCAGTGTTTGATAAACCCAAAGACCTTAGCTTCCGAGACAAGAGCTCATTACTGGACAAAACATGTAGGAAAACTGGAAAACAGTATGGCATAAACTAGGTTTAGAATAATATCTTACACTGTATACCAAGAGAAGGTCAAAATGGGTACATGATTTCATATAAAAGGTGATGATATAAGTAAATTAGGAGAACACTGAATAGTTTACCTGTCAGATCAATGGAGAAGAGAAGAATTTAGAACCAAACAAGAGATGAAAAGGATTACAAAATGTAAAATGGGTCATTTTGATTGTGTTATATGAAAAAGTTCTTACACAAACAAAAACAATGCAACCATGCTTAGAAAGAAAGCAGAAATGGGGGGGTCAATTTGATAGCAAATATCTCTGATAAAGGCCTAATTTTTCAAATATATAGAGAATTGACTCAAATTTATAACAATGCAAGTCATTCCCCCATGTATATGAATGGTTAAAGGATATGAACAAGCAGTATTAAGATGAAGAAATCGAAGTTATCTATACTGATATGAAAAACTGCTCCAAATCACTATTGATTAAAGAAAGGCAAAATAAAATAGCTCTGAGCTACCACCTCACACCAATTAGATTGGCTAATATGACATAAAATAAAAATGAAAAATGTTGGAGGGGATGGATGTGGGAAAATTGGGACTCTAATGCACTGCTGGTGGAGTTGTGAACTCTTCCAATCATTCTGGAGAGTAATTTTAACTATGCTCAAAGGGCAAACCATGCATATCCTTCGATCCAGCAATAGCAGTAGGAGATCTGCATCCCAGAGAGATTTAAAAAAAATAGGAAAGGACCTAATTGTACAAAAACATTTATAGCAGCACTTTTTGTGGTGGCAAAAAATTAGAAATTGAAGGGATGCCCATCAATTGGGGAAATGCTGAACAAGCGGGGGTGTATGAATGTAAATGAATGCCATTATGCAGTAGGAAATGTGGAGCAGGCAGATTTCAGAAGAATCTGGAAAGATTTACATGAACTGATTTAAAGTGAAGTAAGAAGACCAAGAGAATATGGCACAAAGTAATAGCAACATTGTAGGATGATGAGCTATGAATGATATAGCTCTACTCAGCAACACAATGGTCTAAGGCAATTGTAAAGGAATCATGAGGAAAACTGCTATTCACATCAAGAAAAAAAACTGATTTAGTCTTAATACACGTTGAAGCATACCATTTTCACTTTATTTTTTTCATGCTTTTTTTCTGTTGATGTCTTTCTTCTTCCACAACATGACTAACATGGAAAAATGTTTTACATGATTGCACTTCCTGTCTTAGAAAGGGGGAAGGGAAGGAAGGGAGAAAATTTGGAATTCAATAATTTTTAGAATTTATGTTAAAAATTGTTCTATTTGTAATTGGAAAAAATAAAATATTATGTAAAATATTGTTATGACATAATGAATAACAAAGGGGACCATTTCAGAGAAACCTGAGAATATTGATGCTGAGTAAAGTGAACAAAAGTAGAGAACAGTTTATGCAATAACAGCAACAATATAAAGACAAACAATTTTGAGACACTTTAGAACTCTGATCAGCGTGATGACCAAGTATGACTCCCAAGGACCCATGAGGATGCATGTTGCACAGCTCCAGACAAATAGGTCATGGACTGACTTGAGGTGCAGAATGAGACAGATTTTAGATGTGGCCAATGGGAGGATTTTCATGGCTTGATTGCGTATTCATATTTTATAACAGTTTAGTTATTCTTTTCTTTTTTTTCATTGGTCAAGGGAGGGATGGGAGCTAGATAGGAGAGGAAATTAACACTTGTTCGTTAAAAAAAAGTAAAATGAAAAGTTGAATTTGTAAAAGAATGCGGATTCCCTCAAAAGCAGTAAGCAAGTGAGGAGAAGGGGTGGATTTTGAGGAACACCATAATGACATACAGTAGGAGACCTTGGTAGGATCTTGTTTACCTGTTAGTGGTCTAGCAGTGGGACTAGGATTTGGTTTGTGGTTTCTTTGATGGGAAGGGTCTGGGATTTTGTAGATGGTCTGATTGGAGGTGTGGCACCCGATTCATGATCTTGATGGGGACCAAGCATTCAAGTGGTGATCTCAGTGTGGCTCCAGTGAATGCTTTGGCTTTGGCTCTGCCATATTATTGGGGTCTGAGTGAGGCCCTGAACACAAGTGGTGGTGTCAGTTGGGGCCTGGGATTTGATGTGTCACCTTCGTGGGGGCCAGGTGGACATGTAGAAGTCTGAATAGAGACCCGATGTTTAATTGTAGATCTGAGTATGATATCCATGACAGACACTACCCCTACTGTGGGAGTCTGTCAGCTCCTGGGCTTTTGAGAGAGGAGAAGAGGTTCTGATTTGGTTTGTTTTTCAAATCTCAAATTCTTGTCATTGCTATGGAGGCTGCTGCAGATTCCTCCAAGACCTCCATTCAGGAGCTAGACACCCATGAAAATCACCGATCAGATGCCAGAGTCCCACTGAGAACTGCAGTTAGAAGCCAAGGCCCCATTAGCATCACTAACTACTCAAAGAAAGGTTGAAAAAAAGATGAACAAAGTGGAAGAGGGAAACAAAATTAAGTGTAAGAGAGAAGCAGTGAGACTAGCATCTCCTGAAATGGATCATGGAAAAGAGATAAGTCCAATCCCCTCAGGCACTGGCCTTAGGGCCTCACCCCCTCTTGAAAGAGAAAGCTGGCTGTGACATCTGACCCCAAAATCCTTCTTATAAAAAGAGCCCCAGACTAGTCATTAGTACCTGGGGTTGTATCTCTGACTCCTCAAAAATTTCCTTGCTGTTTTTGTCCCTCAGCCTCTACATCTTAAAAATGGGCCATTTGTCCTGAATTATCTCTAACATCCTATCCAGCTCTACCATTCAATGTTCCAAGGTCCCTTCAAGGTCTAATATTCCACGTCCTGTGTGCTCACTGCCTCTGCAAGTGTGACTCTGCTTGAGGGGCTCTTCCATCTCTAACATTGTGGAGGCTCCTCTCTGCTTAGACATTCTCCGTTAAAGGCCCTTTTCAACTCAGACATTCCCTGTTCTCTGGTTAGTAAAAAAGAAGCCACAGTGTGCAACTCTCTTTTCCTAAGACACCTATATTGTCAGAGCTCTGAGAAGCTCATTCACCTCAATTCTTTGAGAATGCTAAAGGCATCATTGTGCTATTTGAAAATAGGGCAATGCTTCTAATAGGGGCCTGGTGTAGTGATTACAGTGTTGGATTTGAATTCAGGAAGAACTGAGTTCAAATCTATCCACACACAGGTAACAGCTGTGTGATCCTAGGGAAGTCACTTAAACTCTCTGTGTCTCAGATTCCTTATCTGCAAAGTGAGACAGAAACTGGATTCACTGGTCTCCAAGGTCCCATCCAACTCTGAAGTCTATGATCCTTTCATCCTCTAATTATATAAGTTCACTCTCTTCACTCTCTCCCCACAGTCCCCAACACACACATAGTTGGATGAGGACTACATTATTTTTTATTGGGAAGAGAAGAAAGGTTCTAGTGTCCCTCAATTCATTAATGTGGCCAAAAATATCCCAGTCTAAATGTAGATTGGTTCCCAAGTCCCCTCAGTCTGTCTGGGGCATAAGCAGTCAATATTTCAATGCTGGTGTAGATATGCTAAAGTTTGTACAAAGGGAAGATTGTTCAAAGGCGCCTACCCAGCAGTCCTGCCCACAGTGCTGCTCCTGTGAGAACCAGAGCTGGACAGGTAACATAAAGTCCAATTGGGGTCTCTGGGAAGAGAAAACTGCTGGGGCTGATTGAGAGAAGCAGCAGGGAGCAGCCTTGGGGAAAGGCTTGAAATCTGGAGAGGAGAAGAGGCTGGGAAGGTTAATCCCTGTGAGTGGCAGCCCAGGTTGGTGGTATAGTTGGGGAAGGAGGAAGGACTAGGAAGGCAATGAGGAGCTTCAGCTGCCAGGGCTGCAGTCTTAGAATCATGAAATCTTCCTATCACTATCCCCCAGAGCTGGAGGGGACTGCAGATGCCATGTTCCCAAGCCTGAGCACCAATCCCCTGTACAACATTCAGGACTTGTGGGTATCCAGCCAGTGCTAGAGGACTCAGTTCTTTCTTCCTGAGGCAGCCTCTTCCACTTTGGGGCAGCTGCCCCCTGGAGGGAGAGCAGTGATTTCAGCCTGATTCCTCTCCCTTCTCCCAACGAGAGAGAGTACTCAAACCCTCTCAATCCTCTCTCCCCTCTCCCCACCACAGAGAGCTAGTAGTGTCATGTCTGGGTATCAGGGAATCCTGTCCACAGGGATCCATCTTGTGACCCAGTCCTGAAATGGATGTCAAAGGTGGGTCCAGACCATGAGAGAGGTCAAGTGAACTGTCATGGTCACCCAGGTTACTAGAACCTCAGAAAGTCAGAGCCAGGATTCCAAACCAGACCCTCTAACTCCAATTCTCTGTGTTCTGTCCATTACATGGCAGCTGTCTGTCCCTTCAGGGAGTGGAGGAAGAGGTAAATAAGGCTTAAATGATGTTCAGTTGCAGAGGATGTATCTACATGAGAAATTCTGACCAGGAACTGGACTGGGGAAGGGGAAGTTGGGGTGCTGGAGGGAAGACCCTCCTCTCCATGAGATCAGATCTAACCTTGGTTCCCTCCAGGACCAAGGCTTAGAGGTCAGTCAGGCCAGGCAGGGAAGCTGCAGGCAGAGTGGTTCAGAATGGGATTGGGGTAGTGGGACTGGTCCCAGGTACCTGTAAGCTGAACCCTTGCTTAATAAATCAGGCAGTGACCTCCAGAGAGCCCTGTAGGGGAAAGGAGGGAAGGAGAATTGGAAGTTTGTACATTTAAAGTAGCAGAGGCCCTTGGAAAATCATCTCACCTCTAGAGAGAAGGAGGAGCTTGTCAGAATATTTAGCAAATAATGATATCATTCCATCAGTGAAGTTACAAAAGTGTTGGTCTACCCTTGGAAAAAGATAATTAATATTTTATTTTACTTATAATGATTATATGCAGCAGAATTTATTGAATTTCTTACTAAGTAAGAGCAAGGGAAGGTTTACTGAAAAGCCAAGAGGGTAAAGGTCCTGAAAAGGTAAGGAATCCTTGCTCTGAACCGACCATCTGAACCACTGCACAGAGGTGGAAGTGCATGGAGCTCAGGCCTAGGCCAGACACTTTCTACTACACTCAGCCTAGGCCAGATCCATGATTCCTTCTCACTTTCTACAGCCCAACACAAGATGGTAGGCTCCCCAACTTTGGCCCTCTGTTCTCCTAGCACACACAGTCAGACTGTGTCTCCAGCAGGACATAACCTAGGGAAGCAACACAATTTCTTTTGAGGGTAAAACTGGAATGCAATAACCCAGAAATGTCAAAATCCCCAGAGAAGATCTAGTCTGGGCATTTCTTCCCCTCTATATTTTTTAATGTATTACTTATAAAAGAATTCATTGTTTATTATTAACACTACATTTGTTTTATATTTTAAGTTCCATATTCTCTCCCTCATTCTAACCCCTTCTCTGACCACTAATATATTTCAATTATATATCAATACAATCAATTATAAAATGTGAAATATATCAAATATAAAAGTAAAATCATGTAAAACCTATTTGCATATTAGCCATATGAAAAATCTAGAAAAATAAAGTGAAAAACTGTACTGAGATTTTCATTCTGAGTTCATCAGTTCTCTCTCTAGAGGTGGATGAGATTTTTTCATTATAAGTCCTTTGGAACTCTTTTGATCATTGTATTGATCAAAGCAGCTAAGTCTTTCACATTTAATCATCATTATAATATTGCTATTCTTGTGCATAATGATCTCTTATTTCTGGTCACTGCATGAGTTCATATAGGCATTCCCAGGTTTTTCTGAACCATCTCTCTGGTTGTTACTAATAGCACAATAGCACTCCATCATAATCACACGCCACAATTTGTTCAGCCATTCCCCAATTAAGGAGCATCTCCTCAGCTTCCAATTCTTTCCACCACTAAAAGAGCTGCCATTAATATTTTTTGTACATATAGAACCTTTTCCTTTTGCTTTGATCCCTTTGGATACAGACCTGGTACTGCTACTGCTGGGTCACATCGTATAAACAGTTTTATAGTCCTATTGGCATAGTTACAAATTGTTCTCCAGAATGGTGGGACTAGGAGACAACTTTACCAGCAATTCCTTAGTGTGCTTATTTTCTTTCATCCTCTCCAGGATCATTTCTGATAAATGTGAGGTGGTACCTCAGAGTTGTTTCATTTGCATTTCTCAAAAATTCAGTAATTTAGAGCATTTTTTCATACAACAATAGGTAGCTTTGATTTCTTCTTCTGAAATCTCCCTGTTCATATCCCTAGACTATTGATCAGTTGGAGAAGGGATTTTATTTTTATAAATTTGACTCAGTTCCCAATATGTCTCTGGCAAGATGTGTTTATCAGAGAAACTTGCTTTTAAAATTTTTATATTACTTCATTATCTGTGTTACCTTTTAGTAAAACTGGTTTCCCTGATATCTCTTTTAATTCACTCTGTTTTGCCTCTTCTGAGATCACAATGTGTACCTTTGCCTTTTTTACTTCAGCTGAAGCATAATAGATTCTGCTCTAGTCCCTTGTTGTAACTCTATTGTGTGTGTCTTTCTGTTTCAGCTGTGCTTTGTGGAAACAGCAGATTGTTGGATTCTAGTTTCTAATCCATCCAGCTATCTATGTCCATTTTATGGGTGAGCCAATCCCTTTCAAATTTATAGTCATGAGTACTAACTGCATATTTCCCTCCATCCCATTTTCTTCCGTTTCTTCTTCTTCTTCTCTATCTTTTTTATACTGTCCCTCCTCAAAGGTCTACTTTGCTTCTAACCACTGCCTCCCTTAAGCTGCCCTTCCTCTTGTCATCTTCCCCTCCTTTTCTCTTATCCCCTTGTCTTATTATTTTCCTGTTGGATAAGGTAGATTTCTATACCTCATGGTCTGTGTATCTTACTTCACAGTTGCATGTGAAAACAATTTTTAATATTTGTTTTTGAAACTTTGAGTCCCACATTCTCTCCATTCCTCCCTCCCCACCCACCCTCACTGAGAGCATAAGCAATTCAATATAGGTTACACATGTGTAGTCATGCAAAACGCTTCCATAATAGTCATGTTGTAAAAGACTAACTATATTTCCCTCCATCCTATCCAGCCCCCCGTTTATTCTATTTTCTCCTTTGACCTTGTCTCTCCTCAAAAGTGTTTGCTTCTGATTACCCCCTCCCCAATCTGCCTTCTCTTCTATTACTGTCCCTCTTATCTCCTTCCACTCTACTTTCCTGCAGTGTAAGATAGATTTCCATACCTATTGAGTGTGTATGTTATTCCCTCTCTCTGTCAGCCCAATCCTATGTAAGGTTCACTCATTCCCTCTCACCTCCCCCCTCTTCCCTTCCACTCTAAAAGCTTTTTCTTGCCTCTTTTCTGGGAGATAGTTTACTTCATTCTACCTCTCCCTTTTTCCTTCTTCCAGTGCATTCCTCTCCCACCCCTTAATTTTCTTTTTTAAATATCATCCCTTCATATTCAATTCACCTTGTGCCCTATGTCTATATATATGTATATGTGTATGTGTGTATATATACATACTATATATATATATATATATATATATATATATATATATATATATATACATACTATATATATATATATATATATACATACTATTATATATATATATATATATATATATATATATATATATACATACTATATATATATATATATATACATACTATATATATTATATATATATATATATATATTATATATATATATATATATATATTCATTCCCACCAGCTACCCTTTTAATGAGCAAGGTCTTATGAGTTACAAATGTCATCTTTCCATGGAGGAATGTAAACAGTTCAACTTTACTAAGTCCCTTATGATTTCTCTTTCCTATTTACCTTTTCATGCTTGTCTTGAGTTGTGTATTTAAAGTCAGTTTTTCTATTTAGCTGTCATTTTTTCTCAAGAATACATTCCTCCATATCATTGAAGGTCAATCTCCCTCCCTGCATTGATTATACTCAGTTTTGCTGGGTAGGTGATTCTTGGTTTTAATCTAGCTCCTTTGACCTCTGAAATATCAAATTCCAAGCCCTCTCATCTCTTAATGTAGAAGTTGCTAAATCTTGTGTTATCCTGACTGTGTTTCTACAATGCTTGAATTGTTTCTTTCTGGCTGTTTGGGATATTTTTCGCTTGACCTGGGAGGTCTGGAATTTGGCTATAATATCCTTGGGAGTTTTCCTTTGCAGATCTCTTTCAGGAGGTGATCTGTGGATTCTTTTAATTTCTATTTTGCCCTGTGGTTCCAGAATATCAGGGCTATTTTCCTTGATAATTTCTTGAAAGATGATGTCTAGGCTCTTTTTTAATCATGTCTTTCAGGTATTCCAATAAGCTTTAACTTATTTCTCCTGGATCTCTTTTCTTGGTCAGTTGTTTGTCCAATGAGATATTTCACATTATCTTTTATTTTTTCATTCTTTTTTTTTTTGCAATTTCTTGATTTCTCACAGAATCATTAGCTTTCATTTACGTATTTTCAATTTTTAAGGAATTATTTTCTTCAGTGAACTTTTGGACCTCCTTTTCTATTTGGCCAATTCTTCTTTTTAAGGTATTCTTCTCCTCATTGGCTTTTTGGATGACTTTTGCCATTTAATCCATACACACACACACACACACACACACACACATACACACACACACACACACATATATACGTATATATATACACACACATATGTATATACACATATATATATGTATACACACACACTATATATATATATGTATGTATATGTACATACACACACATACACACTATATATATATATATTTGGTGAGGCAATTGAGATTAAGTGTGTTGCCTAGGGTCATAAAGCTAGTAGGAATTATATATCTGAGGGCAGATGTGAACTCAGGTCATGTTGACTCCAGGGCCAGTACTAGATCCACTGCACCACTCAGCTACCACTAATTGACTCTTTTTTTTAAGGTGTTGTTTTCTTCAGTATTTTTTTTAATCTCCTTTAGGAAACTGTTGACTCATTTTTCATGCTTTTCTTGCATCATTCTCATTTCTCTTCCCAATTTTTCCTCTAATTCTCTTACTAGATTTTCAAAATCCTTTTTGAGTTCTTCCATGACCTGAGACCAATTCGTATTTTTGTTGGAAGCTTTAGATGTAGGAGCTTTAACTTTGTTGTCTTCTGGTTATATGTTTTGATCTTCCTTATTACCAAAGTAAGTTTCTGTATTCTGAGGTTTTTTTCCCAATGTTTGTTCATCTTCCCAGACAATTATTTGACTTTTTAACTCTTTGTTGAGGTAGGGCTCTGCTTTCAGTGTGGAGTACTGTCCCAAATTTCAGGGGTTTTGTGCAGCTGTTTGCAAAGATACTTTTAGGGACCTGTAAGTTTTCAGTTCTTCTGAGGTGGTGTGTTCTAAGGAAAGATGTTTAACTCCTCTCTTGGCCTGTGCTATGGTCTGTGTGTGACCACAAATACTCTTTTCTGCCCTGGAACCATGAGGAGGGTTCCTCTCCACTGCTGCCACAAGCTCTGCTATGCCAGTGCTCTTCCTTGCCCCAGGACTGGCATCCAGATACAAGTATGGGCAAAGCAACACAATCCTGCCTCATTGCCAGTAAAGAGACTCCTGTAATCTCCTTCTGATCAGTTATTCTATCTTCTTACTGTCTGTTGGCTGAGAGCTCCGGAAGCAGCTGCCACAGCTGATGCCGCTATCACTGCCCTGGGGCTTTGCTAGGGCCGGGGCTTGACTGTGCTCCTCTCTCATCCAGGTCCAAGAGACATTTCCTAGTGACTTTCTAAGTTGTCTTAGGAATTTTCTGGGGTTGAGAACTCAGGAAGCCACCACAGATGCCTGGGCCTTAAATTTGAAATCAGTTCACATAAGTCTCTCCAGATTTTCCTGAAATCACCCTGCTCTTTCTTTGATATAGGAAAATAGTATTCCATTACAATTGCATAAGACATCTTGTTCAGCCATTTCCTAGCTGATGGGAATCCCGTTGATTGTCAATTCTTTGCCACCACAAAAGAGCTAGTATAAACATTTTTCCATATATGTCCTTTTCTTTTAACTCTTGGGGGTACATATCTAATAGTGTTACTTCTGGGTCAAGGAGTATGCACAGTTTGATAGCTCTTTAGGCACAGTTCCAAAGTGCTGTCCAGGATGGTTAGATTAGTGCATGACTCCACCAAAAGTGCCTTAGCATCTCTGTATTTCCACATCCCCTCCAACATTTAGCATTTTCCTTTCCTATAATATACTCACTTTGATCATTGTGAGGTGGTATCTCAGAGGTTTTTTTCTCACTTACTAGTTGTGTGACTTGTGCAAGTCACTTAAGGTTGTTTGACTTAGTTCTTCATCTGCAAAATGAGCTGGAGAAGGATATGATAAAGCACTCCACTACTTTGGCCAAGAAAACCCCAAATGGGGTCACAAATAGTAAGACAAGACTGAAACAACTAAACAACAATAAAAATTTGTTTTTTTCTTTTTAAAAAATCTAACTAGCCTATAGCTTATCTATTTCACTATTTTTTCATAAAACCATTTCTTCTTTGTATGTTTCATTTTTAAAATTTCAATTTACTCATCTCTCTTCTGATTTTCAGGTTATTTAATTGGGGATATTTAATTTGTTCCTTTTCTAATTTTTTTTTTGGTTGCATGCCCCATTCATTGTTCTTGCCTTTCTCTATTTTATTCATTCATTCATTCATTCAGGTTAGTCAATAGGGTTAAGTGACTTGCCCAAGGTCACACAGCTAGAAAGTTTTATGTGCATGAGGCTGAATTTGAACTCAGGTCATTTTGAATCCAGGGCCGGTGCTCTATCCACTGTGCCACCTAGCTGCCCCCTTTCTCTATTTTATTGATGTAAGTGTTTAGAGATAGGAAATTTTCTCTATGTATTGTTTTGGCTGCGTCCCACAAATTTTGCTATTTTGTCTTGTTGTCATTTTTAAAATGAAATTATTGATTGTTTTTATGTTTTGTTTCTCGATTTATTCTTTCAGATTAGATTATTTAGTTTCAAATTATTTTTTAATACGTATTTTCACTGCCTTTCATTCAATATATTTTGTTTACATTGCGGTCCAAAAAGAATTCATTTAATGTTTCTGCTTTTCTGAATTTGATTGTAAGGCTTTATAGGCTGATACATTTTCAATTTTTGTGAAGGTACTATGTATAGCTGAGAAAAAGGTATACTCCTTTCTATTCCAACTCAGTTTTCTCCACAAGACTGCCATATTTAACTTTTCTAAAATTGTATTCATCTTCTTAATTTCTTTCTTGTTTATTTTAGGCTTAGATTTGTCTAGCTTTGGGAGGAGAAAGCTGAGGTCCTCCACTAGCATAGTTCTTAATGTTGTCCCCTTCAATTAATTTATCTTTACCTTTAAATTTTTGGATACTGTCATTTGGTGCATATATGTTCAGTATTAATATTACTTCATTGTCTATGTTACCTTTTAGCAAAATGCAATTTCCTTGCTTATTTCTTTTAATTAGGTCTACTTTTTCTTCTGCTTTATCTCAGATCATGACTGCTACCCTTGTTTTTTTTTCTTAGCTGAAGCATGATAGCCCCATGTTTTTATTTTTTGTGTATCTCTGTTTCAAATGCACTGCTTGTAAGCAATGTATTGCTGCATTCTTGCTTCTAATCCATTCTGCTACCTGCTTCCATGTTCAGGGTGAGTTCATCCCATTTTTATTCACAGTTATGATTATTACCTATGTGTTTCCCTTCATCTTATTTCCTCCCTGTTTATCACTCTCCCTCTCTATTTTTACACTATCTCTTAAAAGTCTGTTTTGCTTCATAACACTACCTCCGTTAATCTGTCCTCCCTTCTATTAGACCTATTCCCTTCACTTTTCCCTTTTCCCTTCTACTTTCTTGTAAGGTAAGATGGATTTCTATACACAACTGAATGTCATTCCCTCTTTGAGTCTATTATGATGAGAGTAAAGTTTAAGGCTTATCCACCACCCCTCCCCATCTTCCTCTCCATTCTTAGAGAAAAATTTTCATCCTTACTTTCCCAAAATTTACTATTTCATTTAATTGGGAAATGTTTGTATTACATCTTTGTCTTATCACTTTGTATGCTTCTCCCTTTTAGAGGATATCATTCCTCTATTATAATTTGACCACAACTACAGATGAAAACTAAGATTTTTCATAGTTATATCCTATTATACGAATTGTTGTTTTTCTTAGTTTTTTTTTTAGTTTTTTCTCCATCTCTGTCATTTGATTTTTAAAGTCTTTTTAAAGTTCTTCTGTGTATTCTTTTGGGGCAGGAGAACATTTGATGTTACTCTTTGAAGTAGGAGGAGATTTCTTTGCTTCAATATCCTCTTCTGAAGATGAATCCTGGTCTTCTCTATTCCCACAATAGCTTTCTATGGTTGGATTCTTTTCCTTTGCCTGTACATTTGTAGTAATACCTTAATTTTTGTAATCACCTCTACCCCTGGGGTGGGGGGTGGATATTGTCTCTGGGCCCAGCTCTTCAGTCCTCTCCTCTAGCCTGGCCCCAACATCTAGTTGGTGATCTTCATGGGTGTGAATCAGCAGCAGCATCCATAGCAACGACAAGAATATGAGATTTGAAAAACAAACCTAGTCTGAGCCTCTTCCCCTCTCTCAAAACCCTAGGAGCTGCCAGACTCCCAAGGCAGGAGTAGCATCTACCATGGATATCACATTCATGGGGGGCTCTAAAATTAAGTGTTAGGTCTCTATTCAGATGTCTGCTTGTCCACCTGGCCCCCAATAGGTCCATGTTTTCTTCCATTGTTCTCACTTCCTTTTCAATTTCCAGTGTTCTGTCATTTATAAAAACATTGAAAACTAATTTTTTAAACTCTTGCTCCATGTGTTCCAAGAATTCTAGTTAAATGCCTGCCTTAGCTCTCTTTTTCTTTGAGGCTTACTTGTAGCTGTTTTAGACTCAGTCTCTCATTTAAGGTTTGTGTCTTGAATGTCCTTGTCACCATGACAGCTTTTGAGGATGGTAGGGTTATTTTTTTTTCATTTATTCAGGCTTCTACCTGATTTTGATCTTTATGTTAAAGCCAGGCTCTGCACTGTTATGGATGGAATATCTGGGCTGGGCTTGCTACTATATTCTTGGGATAATGAGCGTTGTTTTTTTCTTTTTTCTGGAATGTCAGGAACATCTCCTCAAGATGAGAACCTGCATACTTTCAGTGCTTTCAAAGAAAATAATCTGATTTTTGACCTATTCTGAACTCTCCAAGCTCCTGACCTGGGTTTAGGTTTGGGCAACATTCAGATGGGCTCTCCTTGTGTAGATTACCAGGATACTGCTATTGGAATCAGCCACTATTAACATGCTGGAAAAGTCTACTGATTTTGAGATGCAACTTTATGCTCCTGAAGGCTGGAACTGACACCCTCCACTGATCTTGGGGTCTCAAGTACTGCCTGCTTCTCAACTTGCTTCTTGCTCAATGCACACGGTAGGGTCACTGACTCCTCCTCAGTCTGGAACAACCCCTCTAGGCCCAAGTTCTGTCCTCAATATGCCCAGGATCTGTGACTTGGAACTGAGTACTTAGCAACAGGCTTGCCAGTTGGCACCTATTCATCTGTCCTTCACAAGGTTCAGCCCTTTTCTGCTGCATCTGGGACCTCTTCCCGCTCTGGGACACAACCTCTCCTTGGACTGAAAAGCTCGCAGTGGTTGTTCCTGGCCCTACCCTGACCCCAGTGTCCACAGATGTCTCTGTCTATCTCTCTGTGACAACCTGTGCTGGAAAATGATGCATCTAGATGATTTTTCTTGAATTTTCTAAATAGGATTTGGTCTGGTGACTTTTCTAGATCTGTGGATGAATTGTGGCTTCCACCTCCAACACCACTATCTTGACTCTGCCTCTCTTGGGGTGTGTGTATGTGTGTGTAAAGGGAGTGGTGAGAAATGGAGGGTTTCACTTTAAATCTTCTTTATATATCATGCTGTGTGTATGGCAGTGCTTTTTGTGTATGTGCTTGTGTGTCACACACAAAAAAAGAACATGGTATGTCAGTTCTAAGGTACCTTGGAACTTGGCATTTCCATCCAGGAGGGACCACAGAACCATATCGGGCACTAAGTAGGGGGTGTGACAGCACTGCTAGGCACACCTGGCCCACCTTCTCTGGAAAGCAAGACCTAGAACCAGAATGTCAGGGGGAGACAACTTCAGAAGAGAGAACACAGACTCTCAGAGGCCTCAGAACATACCATGTCTGTGCAGGGGGACAACTTAAAGATCCCAGAGCCACAAACCTATTTGCTCATTTTATTGAGAAGGGGACTGAGCCTGAGGGAAGAGAAGGGACTTGCCAAAGGTCACACAGGATTAATTGTCAGAGGCAGTATTGCAACCCAAGGCCTTTGACTCAAAAGTGTCAGGTACAGAAGCAAGGGAAGGAAAGGGAAGAAATGCTGTTGAAGTTTGCAGATGCCATGCTAAGTGCTTTAAAATATTATCTCATTTGATCCTCACAACACCCCTGCTAGGTGGGTGCTATTCTCTTCCTGATTTTGCAGTTGAGGAAACTGAAGTAACCAGAGGTTAAGTAACTTGCCCATGCTCACAGAGCTACTATATGTCTGACGCTGGATTTGAACTCAGGTCTTCCTGACTTATGGTCTAGCCCTCTCTCTACCACACTGTGTAGGAAGAGGAGGAGGAGCCTGAATTTACTGTAGTGAAAGAAGAAGAAGAGCCTTTTCTGAATTTTCCTGTGTTAAAAAAAAGTCTTATTGTGTAGCAAAAGATAAAACCTCAGCAGCCAAGGGTCCCTGAGGGACAGCCACAACTCTCCTCCCCCCCAAACACACACACACACACACACACACACACACACACACACACACAGAAGTAGTGTAGCATTCTGTGTTTATACCATACACTCCATCAGAATGGGCTGATTTAGGCACCTGCTTTCTCTAGAGGAGCTCTGAGCCAACAGCTGCTTGGTAGTGGAGATTGTGGGATGTGGGAGTGGATGGGATTTTGTTGTTTGGAATGGAGATGGTAAATTAGCTTCCATAACTACCCATCCTGCCCTGCACCAGCGTTTGCAGGTGGCTCACCACTTCCAAAAGAATCATTTTCTGCTGGAGTCGGTGATGTCAACTGCTCAGGCAGCCTGGCCAAATCAGGGGACTTACCCTCATCCCCTATCCAATGGCAGAGTTATGCTGACCTACAGCAGGTGATAAGGCTACTGGGTATGAAGAATGCTATATGTAGTTAGAACACCAGGGGTCCTGATGAGATTTTTACAACGGACATGAGAGACATAGTGCTAGATGACACCCTCTGAGCATTTTGGGCCTTAGTGGCCACACTAGACCCGTATGTAGGACAGCCCATCGGTGTGATGATCCACACTGTTGCAGATCTAGGAGATGCTTAAAACATATGCAGCAAAGATCCAGGAGAGAGGATTTTAAAATTATTGGACTATCTGAAATCTATGATAAAAAAGAGCCTAGACATCATCTTTCAAGAAATTATCAAGGAAAACTGCCCTGATATTTTAGAACCAAAGACCAAAAAAAATAAAGAATCCACCGATAACCTCTTGAAAGAGATCCCCAAAGGAAAACTCCTAGGAATATTGTAGCCAAATTGCTGAGTTCCCAGGTCAAGGAGAAAATATTGCAAGCAGCCAGAAAGAAACAGTTCAAGCATTGTGGAAACACAATCAGGATAACACAAGACTTAGCAGCTTCTACATTAAGGGACCAAAGGGCATGGAATATAACATTCCAGAAGGCAAAGGAGATAGGATTACAACGAAGAATCACCTACCCAGAAAAACTGAATATAATTCTTCAGGGGAAGGAAAATGGTCATTCAGTGAAACAGGGGACTTTCAAGCATTCTTGATGAAAAGACCAGAGCTGAATACAAAATTTGACTTTCAAATACAAGACTCAAATGAAACATAAAGAGGTAAACAGGAAAGAGAAATCATAAGAGACTTATTAAGGTTCAACTGTTTACATTCCTGCATGGAAAGATGATATTTATAACTCATGAGACCTTTGTCAGTATTAGGGTAGTTGGAGGGAAAAAATTATATGTATGTATATAGATAGATAGATAGATAGATAGATAGATAGATAGATAGATAGATGGATGGATAGATAGACAGATAGACAGATAGATAGATGGGGGCACACGGTGAGTTGAAGATGAAGGGGTGGTATCTGGAAAATAAAATTAAGGGGTGAGAGAGGATTATACTGGGAGAAGGAGAAAGGGAGAAGTAGAATGGGGTAAATTATCTCATGTGAAACAGGCAAGAGAAGGCTTTTACAGGAGAGGGGAAATGGGGGAAGATAAGAGGGAATGAGTGAATCTTATTCTCATAGGATTTGGATTAAGGAGGGAATAACATACACAATGGGGTATGGAAATCTATCTTATCCTACAAGAAAATAAAGGGGGAAGGGGACAAGAGAGCAGGTGTTAATAGAGGGGAGGGAAGATTGGGGGAGGGGATAATCAAAAGCAAACACTTCTGAGGAGTGACAGGGTCAAAAGAGAGAATAGAATAAATGGGGGGTAGGATGGGATGAAGGGAAATATACTTAGTTTTTCACAACAGGACTACTATGGAAGTGTTTTGCATGACTACACATCTATAACCTGTATCGAGATGCTTGACTTTTCAATGAGGGTGGATGGGGAGGGAGGAAGGGAGAAAATTTGTAACCCAAAGTTTTGAAAACACATGTTAAAAATAAAACAAACAAATAAATAAATAAATGAAAAGTTAAAAAAAAAGCAGTTGTGTGCTGTGTGCCACGCCCTCCTTGCAACAGGACCCATCACAGAAAGGGCACTGGTAACCATGTGTACCATTTACCCCATAGCTGTATCCACGCATGATTAGACTCAAAAACTGAGAAATGGTGTAGCACATACCCCAACTTTGGCTAATTGTGGTTCCTACCTCCAACACCAAAGCTCAATGTCCACCATTCCACTGAGCACTGAACTTCAGGCAGTTTTGGGACCTGTTACATACATGTCTGATAAGGCGGAGGGGGCTATTGATTTGACTGTGTTAGAAAGCCTCTATAAAGCTGGTATGGGACCTCTATCCACTGCTGCCTGGCACACGGATGGGTACCCAGAGACTGAAACAATATAGATGAAGGCAGGAAAAGGGCAAAGCAGTAAATGGACTGAGTTACTAGCCTTGGGCCTTGTAGTGCCCCATGGGAAAGACCCTTTAACCATATGTACTGATACTTGGGCCGTATTCCATGGCCTAACAATGTGGTTTCCCACCTGATATTCTTCCCCCTATTTGGTGACCCATCAACTGTTGTGGGGTATGGACATGGGAAATGGACTTGTGGTCTTGTGGGTAGCAAAAGGCTTTAACCATGGATCATGGACCAGGGAATGATGATGCCGACGCTTTAGCACTCGTGCATTAGCACCAGTACGGTGGTTTGAAGATGCTCTGCCCTCAGATGTGGCATAATGGTTGCATCATAGATTACAATGTGCTGGGCCCCACAACATGTGGGAGGTTGTTAATCAATGGGGTTTACTCCTGACCTATGAAGATGTCATATCTAAAGGACAGTGTGTGGCCTTTTCCAAACAGGACCCCTGGTGCATACCACATGCAGATGGTGCCATGATATGGGGCCTCTGACTCCTGGCAAGTTGGAAAATTGACTATATTGGGACCCTCCCACTCTCCCAGGGGTATCAGTATGTTTTGACATGTGTTGACCCAGCTACTGGACTGTCAGTGGAATTTCCCACCCAGAATGATGATCAAGCACATACAAAGAGGGGACTTGAGCAATTGTTGACTGCATATGGTAGCCCTGAAATGATGGAAATTGACCAGGCACTTACTTTTCTGGTCACACTATGCAATCCTGGGTGAAAGACCAGGGCACAGACTGGTGCTTCCACACAGCCTGCAATATGCAAGGGGCTGTCATCATAGAACCATACAATGGGTTGCTGAAGCAGACCCTGAAGGTAGAAGAAGGGACTATGAAAGGGTGGGCCACTCATATATGAAGCCCTTAATGAATGACCTCTGTGAGGACAGGTGTACTCACTAGATGCCTTTTACAATATGCTTCCTCCCCCATACAGCTACAAGTACAGACTAAAGATGAGTTGTTGAAATTGGGTTGGGACAGCAAAACAATATCCTTTTGCCAGCACCTACTGCACTGAACCCAGGAGATACAAAGGTGTGGGCATGGACATGGAATTTCAAATAGGCCATTGCTGATTGGCTGGCTCTGTCGGCCCCTTGTGGGGCAGGTCTGCAAGCATGACTTCTTTGTCTGCCACATGTAATGGCTGTGTGACAGTGGTGTACCCATGCACAGAGAACGGGAAAGCTATTTTATGGGGGACATTTGTACTAACTCTGTAGATTTACCACACACTCCCTGTGGCTCTCCACATTGACCCCTCTGTAACCCCTATTGGGCAAGGGATAAAAATCTGGTGAACCAAACCAGGCCAGAACCCTATTCTAGCAATGGTGTTGTCACAAGATAAATCACTCGCACGTATACTTCCTGATGGTCAGGATTTACCTTTGTTAGTGACTTTGTGCCATTTGTCTTATCATCCTTAAGGTACAGAGAACCCAACTAAAATTGTTCATTGACTGGTTTCACAGCCTGGCTGGGGTGGCCAATAAATCAGTTTGTTGGGTCTGCACTGAGATCCCAACTAGTATGTTTCTTGGCTTGCCGTGGAGAATTGATCCATGGAACTCTACCTGGACTGAACCAGAGGGATGGAAGGATAAGACAATCCATCCCATGAGCCACATTATCAGGGAATAGGTTAACCAAACTTGTCGCCCTTTAGATTACTCAGTATGAGATGGATGGGATGGACCACTGCCTCTGTGGGAGAGCTGATAGTCCCTGCTGAGCAATGTGTGGAATGTGCTGACAGGCCAGATATTAGGGTAATGGGGTGAACACCTACTTACCTATGTCACACCATAAAGATTGTCAGTACTCTGAATACAACTAATCCAGAAGACAAATTGTACCAAAACCCAAGTATTAAAACTGGTGCCCATGTACTTTGTAGTCCTCTAGCCTCCCCCTGGGCTGTCACTTCTTGTTCTGTTCCTTGCCTGGTACTCAGGTGAGCCAGCTCTGATTTCTAGGCACTGGCTGTCCTGTCCCTCCAGGAGGGGAGAGGATGTTCAATACTAGCCCTCCCCTGCTTCCTGCACTGTTAGAGGAGGAAGACAGGAGAGGCAAAGATCTGACACACATAGCAACAGATGAAACAGCCAGTGATCATTTATGCTATTTGTCTTCCAATTAGGATCCATCCAACTCTCCCTGGAGTTTCACATTGTCACACATGTTCTATGTCCAATTACACACAAAGAAGACCTAGTGCCCACAAAATCTTCATCTGCTGGGATAAGTGGTGGTGTGTAGAGGGATTTGGTAAGAGTTTAGGAGGTTTGATTTGATGTGAGACCAAATCAAAATGCGCCCTTTCAATCCCTGACTGCCCCCATCACAACATTGTTCTCAGAGAAGTGCATGGGTGGCACCTAGGTCTCTGCCCTCTCCCCTGGACTAACTCTAGTTAAGGAGACCAAACTAGAATAGAATGGGTCCTGGTCCACAGACAAGTCTCCTCAGGGAACCAAAGGTCTTATGCCTCTTTCATTCTCCAGTGGCGCCATGGAAGGCCTACTTATAATCTAAGACTTTTGGACTCTGCAACTGAAGTCACCCTAGTGCCCAGAGGCTTAAAGCCATGAGATGCCAATACACCAGTGAGAAGGGCAGTAGTGGCAGCTCCCACAATGTGGGCCATAAAAAAACTAACTTGTTGAAACAGCTTAAGGGATTGGATCAGACCCAGGGATGGCCCCACTCCTATAATACCGCCCACATCCTAGCTTTCACAGTTGGCCAGGAGGCTGTCTCTAACACACTCTCCTCCCCCCATGTTGGCCTCACCGTAGTGGGTGGTACAAGTCCCAGGGTAGAGGTGTGTGAAATAGGCAGGTGCTGCTATGGGAGCTGCTGAATACCAGAGTCCTCAGGCAAACGTCTCAGTTCAACAGCCCTGTTGGGACATCATGGAAGGACAGTGGCACTTGGAGACTGACCACAGATGACCTCAGCCTGAAAAGAGAAGTGGATTTGGTGGCTCTGGTTGTCCCTGACCTTGTGACTATTAAAGATAGGCTGGTCACTCTCCTCAGAGACCGGTAGGTGGTGAATGATTTGGCTCTCCATTCTTCTCAGGTCCTAGTCAGATAGTAGACTAGGACCAGTTTGCCTGGTCTAGACTAGTCATGCAATACTCTTTTATGGTCCTATGACCTGGCCAGCTTAACTGTCCTGTCAGTTACCACTGGTGATGGCATGGACTCTAAATATAAGCTTCCTCTAAATGTGAAGGCAATCCATTATTTATGACCTCCTGTTGATAGGCCCTAATGAGAAAGCTGGGACCCTATCCCTTAACATGTGAATTGACTAATTAAGCCATGATGGTTGGGCAAGTAAGCCATACAAAATTCAGGCTGCCCTACCCCCGTACCTCCTGCTGGCTGATGATAACACCCTGTTGCAAGGATGTATTAATGACACTAATGCAGTGTGTTGTCTACGGCCACAAGATGAGGCCAGAGTATGTAATCTGACCAGCAGAGACAGATAAGGAATTGGGGCAGGAGAGGAGATTATCATTAATTATCCATTTGATTAACTGATCAATTATATTGATTGATTAATAATGCCTGGGTCCTGCTCTTTCTCTTGATGGTTTCCTTGATTTTTCTGACTTGTGACCAGTCCCATTAATTCACCACTGGCCCCTCACTTCACTACAAGGTTAGTATTGAGGATATGAATGTTCCTGGGGCAGCCCTGGTCTGAGAAATCCAGGGGGCTACACCACAAAAGCAGAATACACTAATGAGACTGACCCAGGTGGTTGCCTCAGCAGGGAACCTTGGGGTATGCTGGGTTTGTGACCCAGGAATAACTGACGAGACAGATGCAAGGTTTTCCATTTAACTTTACTCAGGGTGCTCATCTCCACACACATCCTCCCAAACCCCACCCTTCTATCAGAGGAATATTTCACCTGCCACTTATGATTTCTGAGTGAAGAGTCAAAGAGGATTTCGGACCACCACCTGATGATTGGCCAACAAGGCAACTCCTCTAAAGTGGAAAGAGCAGTTTTGGACACAATATTAAGCAATAATTACACACCAATTCCACTCATGCTTCTTCCTTCAGCTTTGGGAGAAATCAGTGCCAGAAATTAAATGCTGTCCTTATGGCTGTACAAACATTCCCTCCCAGCTCTAAACCTAGAAAGGCTCCTGTTACACAAGGCTAGTAGACTTAATGTTTAATTATTTCCAGTTGTCATCAGAATTTGGTTGTTGAAACTGTCCCGCAAGCTTGCCAATGGGCCATAGTTCTAATTCCACCTTTTTGAGTAGCCCTTCTTGACTAATATTGAAGGGCATCTCTTTTACTTCAAGTCTATGTTTCCGTGTGCCTCTATGCCTGGCTGAGTTGCTGTTCAACTGTCCCTGTCCTCCTATGCTGTATTTGGTTATGGGAGTTAAGAAAGCATATTGAGCCATTCCAGTGTTGCTAAATGTAGTATGCTAAATGTAGCAAAGAATCACCCATTTGGATGACACCAACCTCCCACCTTTCCTGGTCACTTCATCTATTCCACGATACTCGCTCTCCTCAAACCCCATATCCAATCAGTTGTCAAGTTTTGTCATTACCCTCATGCTCAGAGTGTCTTGCATCCATTGCCTCTCTTTTCACAAAATCTCATCACTTCTCACCTGGACTATTTCTGTAGCCTCCTAATTGGACTTTCCTTACCTGGATTTTCCTCCTTTCTGACCCATCATTCACTCAGCAGCCAAAGGCCCCAATCAATCAGTCTGTTGAATAAACTACACCTCTGTCATTTAAAGTCCTTTTATCCCTGGCTACATCCTACATTTATAGCCTTATATACTACTCAATAATAGTACCATTAATCAATAAAGATTTATTAAGTGCTTATAAGGTGCCAGGCACTGTGCTAAGTGCTGGAGATACAAAAAGAAGCAAAAAACTATTCCTGCCCTCAAGTAGCTCCAATTCTAAGAGGGGAGACAAGAAACTAATATATACAAACAACAATAATATCTAGGAACTAATTAACCAAAGGAAGACACTAGAATTAAGAGTGGGTAGGAAAGGCTTCTAATAGAAGATGGGATTTTAGTTGGGACTTAATGCAAGCCAGGGAAGCTAGCAGGCAGAGATGAGAAAGATGAGCATTCCAAGCGTGGTAGGGAGCTGAGAGATGGAGTGGTCTGTTTGTGGAATAGCCAAGAGGCCAGTATCACTGGTTCAAAAACTAAGGTGAAAGAAGACTGGAAAGGCAGGAGGGGGGTATTCCCCTCCTTGAGTTCTATTCAGCAAGATTTGCCTACTTACTGTTCCTCACATGTGACACTTCATTTCCCATCTATATATCATTGCAAAGGCTGTCCCCCATGCCTGGTACAAAGTAGGCACTTAATAAATGCTTATTGAGCAAATAATTGGCATTGAGGAACTTTGCAGAGTCTTTTGGTGACATCTCAAGGTCAAAAGTGTGTTATGGTTTACTGAAATATTTAGACCTCTTGTCAACAAATATGTTCAATAAATTCTAGTGTCTCCCTTGTGTACCTGGGATGAAACAAAGACTTCTTTTTGTCATTTAAAGCTCTCCACATTTTGTTCATATCCTACCTGGCTATTCTTTTTATGTACGATTCTCCTTCATATCGTAATTACTTACATTTTGTTCCTCATACATGACACTTAATTTCAAAAAGTCCCCCATGACTTGCTCCGTAAATGTTTATTGAGTTGAATTGACCTAGGTTAACCTAAACCACAATGAGGGACTGCCAGGGTGTAGATTGAATGCTTTAGGGCTGGCATTCACCTACATCAGATTCTGTTTACACTCTAAACAGAAGTAGGGTCTTCTAGTTGTTTGGGGTCCTGCCCAAGATCAAAAAGCATATTCCCTGAGGATTTGAAAATCTCATTTATCAGCAATGCTGTTCAGAGGCTGAGAGACTTGCTGGGGCTAGTCCCTGCATGAGGAAATAGAGAGAAAATGCCTTACTCCTAACTTAGTAATTAGTTATTCATATAACAGAAAAATCAGTTCTCTCAGCAGGAAGATGAGATTTGGAAGTAGAAAAACCCGATTAGAATCCCAGCCCTGCTACTGAGGGCAATGACTACAGCTATAGCCTCATGGTCAGATTTTCTATACTCCAAGAGTTATTGGTTTGGTTGATTTTTTGTTTGTTTACTAGCCTTAGACACAACTGTTAGGTGGTGCAGTGGACAGAATTTGGATAGCCTTAGAGCCTAGAAGATCTGAGTTCAAGTCTGGCCTTAGACCCTTACTAGCTATTTGACCCTGGGAGAGTCACTTAATCCTTATTTTGCTCAGTTCCTCTTCTGTAAAATTGGAACATACTGGAGAAAGAAATGGCAAACCAGTCCAATACCTTTGCTAAGAAAACCCCATAGATAAAAGCCTATGGCATCACATAAAGTTGGACATCACTGAGTGACTGAATAAGTCCTGGGACTCTGGGCAAATATTTACCTGAATGCCTGTTTTCATACTGGGAAAATCTAATCCAAACTTGGTGTTTCTTTCATGAATTTTCATGAAAACAAGGATCAGCCATTTTTTTGCATTTTCTTCTTAAAAGTTTTGAGCCCCTTTAGTTGGGCAATATAAAAGCTTTAGTCACCTAATCACAAGGGAGGGTAACATCAACTCAGTGGTGTTGCCACTGCTCTAAAGGCTTATTGTATATAAGATGACTTTTGATATGATGGAGAGTAATAGATAATTTTAATGCTGATGATTTAGACTGAATTGATATTGACACTGAAGGAATTCAGTACTCTCTATTTTGTAGATTTAGAATTTGATATCGTTCCATTCTGCTGGCTTAACCAGGAAGGAGCTGTAAAATGGGCTAAAATTCAATAACAAATGGTTGAAAATGAGTTGCAGCTTTGGACTCGAGGTGAAATACTAAAAGTGTAATAACTGCAAAATATTACAAGACCACAATCTCAATTGTATGATATATTCCTCTCTGGCATAAAATTTTCATCAAAATTCAGTCTTCCATCTAAATTCTGCAATGTTGACTTTAATCATTAGATGTCACCAAAGACTGTGCTATAATAATCTTCAAAATCTTTTTTTCACCACCAGATGTCACCAAAACAATGTGACATAATCTTCAATGGTACCACATAGGTCAAAAACCCAAAAGCCTACTATGTGCCACACTCTACTCTGGGTGCTAGGAGTCCAAAATAGAAACAGTCCCTGCCCCTAGAGCAAAGTCCATCCTCTTGTTGGAGACCAACTCTATATGGGTAACACAAAACTCAATAAGTGTGGCCTGTGAAAAGAGAAAGAAGATAACTCACAGCATCCCTGTCCAGAGGTGAAAGGTCCTCTGGGATGGCAGCATGAATTTATTTTCATATATTTTCAATGTATTGATTTGTTTTACAGAATTTTTCTTTAAACCTTTTTTTCTTCTATAAGATGGTCCTCTGTATACTTTTGTAGTTCAGTCATTTTTCATTCATGTCAGACTCTTTGGGACCCTATTTGGGGTTTTCTTGACAGAGATACTAGTGTGGTTTTCCATTTCCTTCTCCAGCTCATCTTAAAAGTAAAGAAATTAAGGCAAACAGGATTACACAGCTAGTAAGTGTGTGAGGCTGGATTTGGACTCAGGTGTTGCTGACTTGAGAGTCAGAGATCTATCCATTGAGCCACCTAGCTGCCCTGATCTCTCTACAGTAAAGCACTATAGACACATGAACAATCTCTTGGTCAAGGTTCTTAGAGTGAATGGGAAGGGGCCAGAGTTCTCAGCTCTCATGGGGACCCTTCCTTCCAGCAGCACTGATTGGTAACTTCTTTGCCATTTTCTCATATAGGCCCCTGTTCCTCTTGCCTACTAACCCACCAAGACACTTGGTTTCCTCATTTGTAAAATTGGAATGACCCTGGCATTCCTTACCTAACAGGGCATTTTGTAAGGAAAGTGCTTTATCCATCTCAAAGTTGTACAGAAATATAAGTTGTTCTACCATCATTATTATCTCAAGGGATCTCTGTCCTGGGAAGAGGAGAGAAAGGAGAGGAGGCAACTAAAGGAGGCTTATGCAAGGACCAGGAATGACCCAAATGTGAGTACCCAAGTACAGCAAATATGAGGGAACACTAGGCATGAGGGGAGACTGAGCCCTGGGAAGGATAGTTTTCACAGTGAGGTGGGAAAGGAAGCCTGGAGCCTGGGTCAGCAAGAGAGGGGCAGAGGCAGGTGGGAAAGGGAGCAAGAGAGGCGAGAAGGGCTTTCCCATACCACTCAAAGGAAGGGAGTAAGAGAGCAAGGACGTAGAGAAAAACACTTGCCCCAACCAGATGGGAGACACTGTTGCTGCCCCAAGGCTCTTGGGGACACAGAGCCTGCAGAGATTAAACAAATGATGTCCCTATAAGAAGAAAAAGGCAGAAAAGAGATCTAGCAAGTTGGAATACATTACAGAAAGGGCCCCATGGGTAGCACAAAGCCCTCCTAGGAATAATCTCTGGGGCCCAGCACCAGGACCCCTATGGAGAAGGGATTGAGCAAGGGCACTACTGTATTTGCTCTTGAAAGAGATGTTGCCAACTCTCTAGGAGAGAAGAGTAAGGAAATGGTGGTGCCCATCCCCACAGTGGCCTCTAAGCAGTGCCAAACCAGACAGTTCACAGGAACCTTGAGTCTTAGGCTTGGAAAGAACTGAGAGTCAGCCTCTTATTTCCCACTTGAGATGCAATGAATCCTTTCTATGATATCCCTGACAGTCTAATCTCTGCTTGGTGTCCTTCCATAATGGGGAACTGACTACCTCCCAGCCTAGATCATTCCACTTTGAAAAGTTCAGTTTTTCATCATGTTAGGGCAAACCTGCATCCCTGTAGTCAATCCATTAATCAATCAATATCAGAAGTATTTATTAATCACCTACTACATACACTTTATCTTTCATTTTGATTCTAGGTTTCCCTTCTGAAGGCACTCCGAAGTCTAATCTCTTTATCCTGTGAAAGTCGTTCAGACATGTGAGGACAGCTACCACTGCCTCTACTGTCTTCTCTTTTCAGAGTGGAATACCACCTACTTATACATTCGTGGAATTTAGACCTGGCAGGGTCCAATCCCCTCCACTTAAACTAGAGGAAACAGGCCTGGAGAAAGAGATTGAGTGACTTGCCCAGGGTCTCACAGGTGGTAGGTGTAGAACTGGAGTTCAAATCAAAGTTTTGATTCTATGTTCAGTGTTCCTTCTACCACATGACCCTCCTCTTTTCATTCTTCTCAGGGTAAGGTTTACAGCCCTCTCACCATTCCTGCCTGTCAATGTCCTTCCTGAATGCGGATCCCAGAAATGAACATGATATTATAGGTGTGGTGTGACCAGGATCACAGGGAATTTCTTCTATTCTTGGGATGATTATTTTATCATGCCCTGTGATTTCATTGGTATGGGAGCACTCCAGCTTGGAGAATCCCGCTGCTGATGTCCATCAGCCAGGGATTAGGGAGTTGCCTGGGACACAGACACTTAAATGATTTCCTTATGGTCACCTGACCAAGCCAGCAGTAAGGGCTTGGACTCAGGTCTTCCTGACTCCCAGACTGGCAGACTGGCCCTCTGTTGTCTACCTCATGCTCAATCACATGCTTGTAACAATGCAACCTGAAATCACTCTAGTTTCAACAGACACAGGCCAGGCATAGGGTACACACACACACACACACACACGCACACACACACACACACACACCCCTTCTCCTGATGGACAGACAAGGGAGGGAGGAAGCAGAGCTCCAACCTTCCCACAAGTGCAAGAGACGCTGCTCCCTTTCACTCTGCTGTCCTTCTGAAGCCCTCAAAATTAAGCAGCACCACCCCTCCCTCCCCTTGTCCCCCCTTAAGAATGATGCCTCCCTAACAGAAGGGGGAAAGATCCCCAGGGGAGCTGCTGCTCTCCTGCCTCCCTCGCTCACTTCTAAAGTCCTAGAAGAGTGATGAGACACAGGGTAGAAGCCAATGTCTAGGGCAGGTCTGCACAACACGCGGCCAGGGGGTCACTTCTTCTTGCAGCACACCAAAGGATTTTGGGCAGCTTGTTAAAACTGTAGAGGATGGCATACCCTATTCTAGCAATCACCTCCTGAAACACATATCAAAAGGAAAACTCCCAGGAATATAATAGCCAAATTCCAGAGCTTCCAGGTGAAGGAGAAAATACTACAAATAGCCACAAAGAAACAATTCGCCTGTCATGGAGCCAGAGTCAGGACCACACAAGAGTAAGTGACTTCCACGTTAAAGAGTACAGAACTTGGAATATGATTTTTGGGAAGTCAAAGAGCTAGCATTGCAAAGAAGAATGAACTATATAACAAAACTGAGGGGAAATGGACATTTAATAAAACAGAGAAATTTTAAGCATTCCTGAACACAAGACTCCAGAGAAGTATAAAAACATAAACAGGAAAAGAGAAATCATAAGGGACTCAATAAAATTAATTTGCTTATATTCCCATATGTGATGATGATTCACTCTGTATAGACCATGGGTATGGGTTGATTATGCTGAGGTGATCTCAGAAAACTAATGAAGGAGTGAGAAAGAGGGGGCAATGGGAGAAGGGGGAAGGGAGAGAGAGAATGGGGAAAATTTTCTCCCATAAAACAGGCATGCAAAGAAGAGCTTTTACAGTAAAAGAGGGAATGAGGAGCAAGACAGTGTGCAATGCTTGAATCTCTCTCTCATCAGAAGTGTTTCAAAAGGAAAATATACATACACACTCAGTTGTATATAGAAATCTATCTTACCTAAAAGGGAAATTATGTGCGAAAAGGCATAAGAGAAAGGAGGTATGGGATGACAAGAGGAAGGGCAGATTAAAGGAGGCAGTGATTAGAAGTAAAATAGACTTTTGTGGAGGGACAGGATAGAGAGAGAGAGAGAGAGAGAGAGAGAGAGAGAGAGAGAGAGAGAGAGAGAGAGAAAAGAAAACAGAAGAAAATGGGACAGAGGAAAATATACAGGTAGTAATCATAAGTATAAATTTGAAAAGGATGAGCTCACCCATAAAACAGAAGTAGACAGCAGGATGGATTAGAAATGAGAATCCAACAATAAAGAAACACAGGTGACACAGAAACATACACATACACATACACACACACACACACACACACACACACAGAATTAAAATAAGGGACTGGGGCAGAATCTATAATATTTCAGCCAAAAAAAAAAGGTATAAAAAAATAGTAATCTCAGACCAAGCAAAAATAGACCTAATTATGGGGCAGCTAAGTGGTGCAGTGGATAGGGGTGTGGCCTTGGTGTCAGGAGTACATGACTTCAAATCCAGTCTCAGACACATGTGACTTACTAGCTGTGTGACCCTGGGCAAGTCACTTAACCCCGATTGCCTCACCAAAAAATAAAGGCAAAAAAAGAGAGACCTAATTAAAAGAGATAATCAGGGAAAATGTACTTTAATAAAAAGAAAAAGGATAATAATTATCAAAAATTTTACAGTAATTTCCTCTGATAATATCTATAACAAATATAACAAGAACTGAGTCAAATTTATAAAAATAAGAGCCATTGCCGAGGTGATCAATAGACAAGGGATATGAACAAGGAGATTTCAGAAGAAGAAATCAAAGCTATCTATAGTTGTGTGAAAGAATGTTCTAAATCACTAATTTCTAGAGAAATGCAAATAAAAACATCTCTGAGGTACCAACTGACATGTCAGAAATGACAAGTGCTGTTGGGGATGAAAGAAAATAAGCAGGCTGATGAATTGTTGGTGAAGTTGTCTGCTGGTCCCACCATTCTGGATAATAATTTGGCACTATGCCCAAAGACTATAAAACTGTATACCCTTTGACTCAGCATGCACTACCAGGTCTATATTGCAAAGATATCAAAGGAAAAGGAAAATGACTTATGTGTACAAAAATATTTATCTCAACTCTTTTTGCGGTGGTAAAGAATTAGAAATTGAGGAGATGCTTCTCAGTTGGGGAATGGCCGAACAAGTTGTGGCTTATGATTCTGATGGAATTCTATTATGCTATAAGAAAGGAGCAAAGGATGGTTTCAGAAAAAACTTGGAAGACCTATATGAACTCATGAAAGGGAGGCGACCAGAAACAGATGTGCACAGTAACCGCAATGTTGTAATGATGATCAACTGTGAAAGGCATGACTGCTCCGGCCAATACAATGATCAAGACGGTTCTAAAGGACTCGTGATGAAAAAATGTTATCCTCCTGACAAGGGAGATTTGATGAGCTCTGAATGCAAAGTGAAGTACAGTTTTTCACTTTATTTTTCTTGCTTTTTTGATATGGATGGTATGGACATAGGGTTTTTCTATTAATTTATTTTGATTTCTCAATAATCACTTCCATATGCTTTTGAGTTTTAAGATTTTTCTTCCCCTTCTTCCCACCACCCTCCCCAAGACAGTGCACAATCTGATATAGGCTATATGTTTACATTCCTATTAAACATGTTTTCACATTAGTGATATTGTAAGCAAAAATTGCTCTATTCTAATTTTTAAGGAAGTATTTTCTTCAGTAATCTTTTGGACTTCCTTTTCCATTTGGCTAATTTTGCTTCTTAGGGCATTTTTCTCCTCATTGGCTTTTTAGACCTATTTTGCCATTTGAGTTAGGCTATTTTTTAAGGTGTTATTTTCTTTAGTATTTTTTTGGGTCTCCTTTAGCAAGCTGTTGACTTGTTTTTTGTGGTTTTCTTGCATCACTCTCATTTCTCTTCCCAGTTTTTCCTCTACTTCTCTTATTTACTTCTCAAAATCCCTTTTGAGTTCTTCCAAAGCCTGGGACTGATTCATATTCTTCTTGCAGGCTTTGGATGTAGGAACTTTGACTTTGTTGCCTTCTTCTGGTTGGATATTTTCATCTTCTTTGTCACCAAAGTAAGATAATGTAGTCTGACTCTTTTTGCACTGCTTGCTCATGATCCCGGCCAATTACTTCAGTTTTAACCTCTTTGTTAAGGTAAGAGTCTGCTTCCAATGTGCAGAATGTACTTTCCCAAGCTTCGGGGGTTTGTACAGCTGTTTTCAGAAGTACATGTAGGGACCTGCAAATTTTCAGTTCTTCCAAGGTGGTATGATATGGGGTGAGGTGTTTACTCCTTTCCTGGCTTGTTCTCTGGTCTATTAGTGACCACAAGTACTCCTTTCTGTCCTGTAACTTTGAGGAGGGTTTCCTCTCCACAGCTAGTATAAGCTCCACCAAACCAGCACTCCTCCTCACCCCAGGAATGCCACCCAGAACTGTGACCCTGATCCAAGAATGGGCAAAGCAAGGGATTCTTGCCTCAGCATTGGCAAAGAGATCTCTGCAATCCCTCTCTGATCAGCCACTGGATTCCACCTTAGTTTGTGGGTCAGAAGCTCAGGAGGCAGCTGCCCCCCAGGGCCACGCTCTTGGGGAACTGGATCTGGGACCCCATGCTCCTCTCTCAGCACCGCAGAAACAGACTTTTCCCACTGACCTTCTAAGTTGTGTTTGGCATTAGTGCATTGAGGAGTCCAGAAACCACCACAGCTGCCCATGATGCAGTCCTCTGATGTCTTCTCCAGGTTTGCTGTGGCCAGTGAACTGTGGCCTCTGAACTGTGCTCCTCTCCCAGCCCAGAGAGATATACCTTTCTGATCAATCATACAGGTTGTCTTGGGCTAGAAATTTGTTTCACTCTGTCTTTTTGTGGGTTCTGCTGCTTTAGAATTGGTTTAGAGCCATTTTTCATAGGTATTTGGGTGGGTTTGGGGGAGAGCTCAAGCAAGTCACTGCTTTCACTCTGACATCTTGGCTCCACCCCCAGTTATGCCTGTAAGTAAACATTAAAACCAATAGGAGGAACCGTCAAAAAGAAGAAACAAAACTCGACAGAAGAGAAAAAAATAGCAATTCAACTTCCATAGTTCTTTCTTTGGATGTGGATAGCATTTTCCATCACGAGGCATCTGGAGATGTCTTAGATCCTTGTATTGCTGGGAAGGGTTAAGTTTATCAATATTAGTCATCGCACAACATGGCTGTTATTGTGTACAATGTTCTCTTGGTTGTGCTCACTTCACTCAGCATCAAATCATGCAAGTCTTTCCAGGTTTTTTCTGAAGTTGGCCTGCTCATCATTTCTGATAGCACAATAGTATTCCATTACATTCATATATCACAACTTGCTCAGCCATTCCCCAATTGATGGGCATCCTCTCAATTTCCAAATTTTTGCCACCACAAAAAGAGCTGCTATGAAAATTTTTGTACATGTGTGTCTTTTTCTAATTTGTATGATCTTTTTGGTATATAGCCCTAGAAGTGCTATTGCTGGGTCCAAGAGTATGCAAATTTTTATAGCTCTTTGGGCATAGGTCCAAATGGCTCTCCAAAATGGTTGGATCATTTCACAACACCACCAACAATGTATTACTGTTCCAATTTTCCCACATCTTCTCCAACATTTATCACTTTCCTGTTTTGTCATGTTGGACAATCTGATAGGTGTGATCAGAGTTGTTTTGATTAGCATGTCTCTAATCAATAGTGATTTAGATAATTTGTTTGAATGACTATAGATGGCTTTAATTTCTTCATCTGAGAACTGCCTGTTCATATTCTTTGATGATTTATCAATTGGGGAATGACTTGCATTCTTATAAATTTGATTTAATTCTCTATACATTTTAGAAATGAGGCCCTCATCAGAGAGACTGGTTGTAAAAATTCTTTCCCAATTTTCTACCTTCCTTCTGATATTAGTTGCATTAGCTTTGCTTGTACAAAACCTTTTCAGTTTAATGTAATCAAAGCTATGCATTTTGCTTTCAGTAATGTCCTCTATCTACTGCTTGGTCATGAATTTTTCTGCTCTCCATAGATCTGATAGGTAAACTCTTCCTTGCTCTCTCAGTTTGCTTACAGTATCAGTCTTTATATCGAAATCATGAACCCATTTTGACTTTATTTTGGCATATGGTGTGAGATTTTGGTCTATGCTTAGTTTCTGCCACACTCTTTTCCTGTTTTCCCAGCAGTTTTTTTTCAAAATGGGTTCTTATCCTAAAAGCTGGGGTTTTGGGGTTTATCAAATAATAGATTACTACAGACATTGACTACTGTGTCTTGCATATTTAACCTATTCCGCTGATCCACCACTCTATTTCTTAGCCAGTACCAAGCAGTTTTGATGATTGCTGCTTTATCATACAATTTAAGTTCTGGAATGGCTAGGCCACCTTCCCCTGCATTTCTTTTCCTTGATATTCTGGACCTTTTGATCTTCCAAATGAATCTTGTTATTATTTTTTTTTCTAACTCCACAAAATAATTTTTTGGTAGTTTGATTGGTATGGCACTGAATAAGTAAATTAGCTTAGGTAGAATTGTCATTTTTATTATATTAGCTCGGCCTACCCATGAGCAGCTGATGTTTTTCCAGTTATTTAGATCTGACTTTATTTGTGTGAAAAGTGTTCTGTAATTGTGCTCATAGAGTTCCTGGGTTTGTTTCCAGAGGTAGACTCCTAAATATTTTATACTGTCTACAGTAAGTTTTAATGGAATTTCTCTTTCTATCTGTTGCTATTGGGCTTTGTTGGTAATATATAGAAATGTCGATGATTTATGTAATTTTATTTTATAGCCTGAAACTTTGCTAAAGTTCTTTATTACTTCAAGTAGTTTTTTGCTTGATTCTCTAGGATTCTCTAAGTATATTATCACATCATCTGCAAAGAATGATAGCTTTGTTTCTTCTTTGCCTTTTCTAATACCTTCAGTTTCTTTTTCTTCTCTTATTGCTAAAGCTAACGTTTCCAGTATGATATTGAATATCAGTGGTGATGAGGGACATCCTTGTTTCACCCCCAATCTTGTTGCAAATGCTTCTAGCTTGTCTGCATTATATATTATGCTTGCTGAAGGTTTTAGATAGATGCTATTTACTATTTTAAGGAAGACTCCATTAATACCTATGCTTTCTATTGTTTTTAATAGGAATGCATGTTGTATTTTGTCAAAAGCTTTTGCTGCATCTGTTGAGATGATCATGTGATTACTGTTAGTTTTGGTGTTGACACGTCTTTTGTTTGTTTTTGTTTTGCTTTTTTCTGGTGATGCAATTGGGGTTAAGTGACTTGTCCAGGGTCTCACAGTTAGTAAGTGTCAAGGGTTTGAGGCTGGATTTGAACTCAGGTCCTCCTGACTGCAAGGCTGGAGCTTTATTCACTGCACCATCTAGCTGTCCACTTTTGGCTTTGATATGATCAACTGTGCTGATAGTTTTCCTAATATTGAATCAGCCCTGCATTTCTGGCATAAATCCTAATTGGTCATTGTGTATTATTCTTCTGATAAGTTGCTGTAATCTAGATGCTAATATTTTGTTTAAAATTTTTGCACCTATATTCATTAGAGAAATTGTTCTATAATTTTCTTTCTCTATTTTGACCCCTCCTGGTTTAGGTATCAGCACCATATTTGTATCATAAAAAGAATTTGGTAAGACTTCTTCTTCACCTATTTTCCCAAATAGTCTATATAGTATTGGAATTAATGGTTCTTTAAATATTTGATAGAATTCACATGTAAATCCATCTGGCCCTGGAGATTTTTTCCTACAGAGTTCATCAATGTCTTGTTCAATTTCTTTTTCTGAGATGGGGTTATTTAAGTATTTTACTTCCTCTTCTGTTAATCGGGGCAATTCATATTTTTGTAAATATATATCCATTTCACTAAGGTTGTCTAATTTGTTGACATATAGTTGGGCAAAATAATTCCTAATTATTGTTTTAATTTCCTCTTCCTTGGTGGCAGCTTCACCCTTTTCATTCTTGATACTAGTAATTTGTTTTTCTTCTTTCTTTTTTTTTACTTAAATTAACCAAAGGTTTATCTATTTTATTATTTTTTTCATAAAACCAGCTCTTAGTTTTATTTATTGGTTCAATAGTTTTTTTTTAAATTTCAATTTTATTAATTTTTCCTTTGATTTTCAATATTTCTAATTTGGTGTTTAATTGAGGATTTTTAATTTGTTCCTTTTCTAGTTTTTTCAGTTGTATGCTCAAATCATTGAACTCCCCTTTTTCTATTTCATTTATGTAAGTATTTAGAGGTATAAAACTTCCCTTAAGAACTGCTTTCACTGCATCCCAAAGGTTTTGGTATGTTGTCTCATTATTGTCATTCTCTTGAATGAAATTATTGATTGTTTTTATGATTTGTTGTTTGGCCCAATCATTTTTTAGGATTAGATTATTTAGGTTCCAATTTTTTTTTAGTTTATCCTTCCATGGCCCTTTATTATATATATTAAAGGGTCATGGAAAGATAGACTAAAAAATAATTGGAACCTAAATAATCTAATAAATATATATATATATATATATATGTATATATATATATATATATATGTATATATATATATTTGCATCATGATCTGAAAAGGATGCATTTAATATTTCTGCCTTTCTGCATTTGATTGTGAGGTTTTTATGCCTTAGTACAGTCAATTTTTTTTGTATGTGCCATGTACTGCTGAGAAAAAGTATATTCCTTTCTATCCCCAATCAGTTTTCTCCAGAAGTCTGTCATACTTAGCTTTTCTAATGTTCTGTTCACCTCCTTATCTTCTTTCTTGTTTCTTTTGTGGTTAGATTTATCTAGTACAGAGAGGGGGAGGTTGAGGTCCCCCAGTAGTATAGTTTTGATGTCTATTTCTTCCTGTAACTCCCTGAACTTCTCCTCTAAGAATGTGGATGCTATACCATTTGGTGCATATATGTTTAGGAGTGATATTACTTCACTATCTATGGTGCCTTTTAGCAGGATATAGTTTCCTTCCTTATCTCCTTTGATAAGATCTATTTTTGCTTTTGCTTTGTCTGAGATCAGGATTGCTATCCCTGCTTTTTTTTTTTTTACTCCAGCATAATACATTCTGCTCCAGCCTTTTACCTTTACTCTTTATGTGTCAGTCTTTTTCAAATGTGTTTCTCATAAACAACATATTGTAGGGTTATGGTTTTTAATCCATTCTGCTATCCGCTTCTGTTTTATGGGAGAGTTCGTCCCACTCACATTCACAGTTATGATTACTATCTGTGTCTTTTTCTCCATCCTTTTCCCCCCATTTATGCTTTTCTTTCTCCTTTCCCCCCTCACTAGTGTTTTGCTTTTGACCACCACCTCCTTCAGTCCCTCCTCCCTTCTATTATCCCTTTACCTTTTCTTCTCCTTTACCCTTACTGCTTCTTCCCTCCTTCCTATCCCCCTTCCCTTTTCTTTCCCCTTTTCCCTCCTACTGTCTATAGGGCAAGTTATATTTCTATACCTAACTGATTATGTTATGCCCTTCTTGAGCCATATTTGATGAGAGTAAGGTTCAAACAATGCTCATCCCCCTCCCTTGTTTCCCTCTGTTGTAAGAGATTTTTGTGTCTTTTCCTGTAATGTAATTTACCCTTGTCTCCCTCCTCCTTTCTTAGTACATTTTCTTGGATCAGTTTAATCCACTTACTTGGATCCATTTAACCCACTTGATTAGATTTTTTTTATCTTTATATCAAAGTCAACTTATATCCACCTCCTTTATGTATACTCCTTTAACTTGGTGTAACAACACAGTTCTCAAGAGTTGCAAGTGTCATCTTCCCTTGTAGGATGGGTTTGCCCTTATTAACAACATATTGTATCTTTCTGTCCCATTTACCTTTTTAGTCTTCTTGATCTGTACTTGAAGATCAAATTTTTTGTTGAGCTCTGGTCTTTTTATCAGGAAGTTTGGAAGTCCCTATTTCATGAATATCCATCTCCTCCCAAAAATGATGCTCATTTTTGCTGGGTAGTTGATCCTTGGCTGCATCCAAGCTCCTTTGCCTTATGGAATATCATGTTCCATGCCCTGCGGTCTTTTAATGTAGAAGCTGCAAGGTCCTGTGTAATCCTGACTGTGGTTCCATGATATTTAAATTGTTTCTTTCTGGCTGCTTGCAGCACTTCTCTTTCATCTGGTAATTTTGGAATTTTGCTATTATATTCCTTGGCATTGTCAATTTGGGATCTCTTTCAGGTGGTGATGGTGATTCTTTCTATGGTTATTTTACCTTCTGGTTCTAGGACTTCAGGGCAGTTTTCCTTTATGATTTCCTGAAAGATACTGTCCAGGCTCTTTTTTTCATCATGATTTTCAGGTAGTCCAATAATTTTTAAATTGTCTCTCCTGAATGATTTTCCAGGTCTTGTTTTACTGATGAGGTATTTTATTTTCATCTATTTTTTTTTTTTTTTGTTCTGACTGAATTCTTGCTCTCTCATAGAGACATTTTTCCATTTGTCCAATTCTAGTTTTTAACAGATTGTTTTCTTCTGTTAGTTTTTGTACTTCCTTCTTCAATTGGCCAATTTGTTTTTTAGGGACTTGTTTTCTTCAGTGTACTTTTTTTCCAATTGGCCAATTGTATTTTTGAAGGACTCTTCTACCTCTCTCATTTGACTTTAAAATCCTTCTTGAGCTCTTCTAAGAAGGCTTTTTGGGCTTCAGACCAGTTCATATTCCCTTTGTGATGTTGCAGATGTGGGTTTGTTGACAATGTTGTCCTCTTCAGAATTTCTGTCTTGATCTTCACTCTTCTCATAATATGAATCTATGGTACATTTCTTTTTACTCATGGTGTTTCTTTATTCCCTGGCCTTTAAAGAGATTGAGCTCTCCTGCTGGGGAGGAGCACTGACCCAAGCTTCTTGTGTTGGGAGCCTAGGTCTTGGTCACTGGCTTTTGTGCTGGGGCCTCTTATGTTGGCAATTGGAGGCTGTAGGGTTCTGGCAGCTTACCTGTGTTTGGGGCTGGAATCAGCGAGGCTGGAACTTTCAAGCAATTCTAGGTTGCCTGCTTTTCCTTTCCTTTAGCTTTCTTCAGCTCCTTTTAGATGGGTGCTGCAGGGTGTTTATCTGCCTGGGGCCCCCTGCAGTGCTGCCTCCCTTAGTTCTGCTAATGCACTGGGAGACTCCTTTGTTGTAGAATGCCAAGGCACCTGGTGGTTTTCTGAGCTGGTTTCCACCAGTTGCCCTGCCCTCACTGAGGCACTCAGAGATCCAGGTGTTGTTTTTTGCCTGCTCTACCAGCTGGGCTTCAGGATCTTCTCCTGATTGGCATTTGGAGACTGTAGGGTTCTAACAGGTTACCTGGGCTACTGCACTGCTGCTCCCCATATTTCTTCTGGTTCAGCTGTTCCAGGGTTTTTTCTGGGGTGATATTTTTTGGGGTTTCAGAGGTTAATAGAGGAGGGTGAGAGCAACTGCCTTTTTACTCTGCCATCTTGGCTCCTGGAAGCGGAACTAGGCATAGGTACCAGCCATTTATGGCTGATATCATATTGCTTGACACTCAGTGGGTAGAGGAGAGGCAAGAAGGGGAAGAAAATTTGGAACTCAAAATGTAAAACAAAAAGAATGCTAATTAAAAAATGAATAAACTTCATTTTGAAATTAATGTAGTGAAAAAAAGGATATATAGAGAAGAAATGCCCAGAATAGGCCTTTTCTAAGGATTTTGATCTTTCTGGGAATTGCCATCTGGTTTCACTCCCAGGAGAAATTGTGTGGCTTTCCTTGTTTGTGTCTTTCTAGAGACACAGCCTGATTGCATCTGCTAGGAGAACAGAGGGCTGAAGAGGAGGAGTCTGCCTACCATCTTGTGTTTGGTTGTAGGAAGTGAGAAAGAAGCTGGAATCTGGCCTGGGCTGAGTGTAGCACAAAGTATTTGGAGTCATGACTGAGCTCCATGTCCTTCCTCATCTGTGCAGTTGTTCAGATGGTTGGTTCAGAGCAGGGGTTCCCTACCTTTTCTGGCCCCATATACTACAGCTTCTCAGTAAACATTCTCATGCCTCTTACTCAATGTGAAATGCAATAAATTGGGCTTCATATTCTCATTATAATGAAAATAAAGAGATTAATTTGTTCTCCAAGGGCACAACAACCCTTTGTAACTTCACTGATGGGATGATATCATTATTTACTAAATATTCTGTTTATCCCCTTGACAAGCTCCTTTTTTTTCCCCTGGGGTTTATCTCCAAGGGCCTCCTTCACTTTAAATCTATGAACTTCCAATTCTGCTTTCCTGCTTTCCCCTACAGAGCTCTCTTGAGGTCACTGACTCGTTCATTACCCAAGGATTGAGTTTACAGGGTACTTGGGACCACCCCCACTGTCCCCAATCCCCATCTGAACCACTCTGCCTGCAGCATCCCTGCCTGGCCTGATTGACCTCTGAGCCTTGGTCCTAAAGGGAACCATGGTTAGATTTCATCTCAGGGAGAGGAGACTATTCTCTCCAGCACCCCCACTTTCCCCTCCCCAGTGCAGTTCCTGGCCAGGCTTTCCCATGTAAATAGATCCTCTACATCTGGACATTATTTATGCCTATTTACCTGTTCCTCCCCTCCCTGAAGGGATAGACAGCTGCCATGTAATGGACAGAACACTGGGGTTGGAATCAGAGGGCCTGGTTTGGAATCCTGGCTCTGACTTTCTAAGGTTCTAGTAACCTGGGTGACCGTGACAGTTCACTTGACCTCTCTGGGGTTCAAGACCCACCTCTGACATCTCTTTCAGGGCTGGGTCCCAGGATGGATCCCTGTGGACAGGTTGCCCTGATACCCAGATATGACAGTCTTACCTCTCTGTGGTGGGGAGAGGGAAGAGAAGATTGAGAGTGTTTGAGGACTCTCTCTAGTTGGGAGGAGGGAGGGGGATCAGGCTGAAATCACTGCTGTCCCTCCATGAGGCAGCTTCCCCAAAGTGAAAGAGGAAAAGACAGTTCCACACTGTGGCTGAATGGGCCAAGAAACAACCTGTGAAAATGTATCACTGTGTTGATGTTATCGTCTTAACTCTTGCAGACTTGGAAGCCACTGCTCCTGCCTTGGTGGCTCATCTACATGAGAAAGGATGGGCAATCAATCAAGATAAGGTCCAAGGGCCTGGCTTATCTGTCAAATTCTTGGGTGTTGTTTGGTGGATAAGCTGAAGGTTATGCCTTGTGCACTTATCGATAAGATACAAGCCTATCCCACCCCTACAACTGTAAAACAATTGCAAGAATTTTTAAGTTTATTGGGGTATTGGAGGTCATTCATTCCTCTCTTGGCTCAGAGCCTGAAGCCCCTATATGGTCTGACACATAAAGGGGGGAAGTGGGGCTGGTATGGGGAATGTTCTTGAGCCTTTAGTGCTGCCAAGGTGACCATCAAGGTTGTACAGGCTTTAAGTGTCTTTCATACTTCCCAAACCTGTGAACTGGATGTTCATGTGACCCCAGAGGGATATGGATGGGGACTTTGGCAAAAAAATGGAGAGAACCTGACAACCAATAGGGTTCTGCTTACAATCATGGAAGGTAGCAGAGGTGCAGTACTCTTTGATTGAAAAGCAGTTGTGTGCTGTTTACCACACTCTTCTTGCAATGGAACCTATCACAGAAAGTGCACTGGTAACTGTGTGTACCACTTACCTCACAGCTGGATCCATGCATGATTGGACTCAAAAACTGAGAAGCGGTATAGCACAGACCCTAACTTTGACTAAGTGGGGTTCCTACCTCCAAAAGTGAAGCTTAGTGTCCACCAGTCTGCTGAGTGCTGAGCTTCAGGCTGTTTTAAGGCCTGTTATATATGTGTCTTTTAAGGCAGAGGGGGCTTTTGGTTTGACTATGTTGGAAAGCCTCTATAAAGAGAGCTGCAGCCAGGTAGACAGATGAGTCTATCTGGGGCAACTCCCAAAGTGGAGGCCTGTGCCTTTCTACCCAGAGACTGAAACCATATGGATGGAGGTAGGAGAAGGGCAACCAGTTAATGGGCTGAGTTACTAGCCGTGTGCCTTTTGGTGACCCACAAGAAAGGCCCTTTAACCATATGTACTGACAACTGGGCTGTATTTTGTGGTCTAACAATGTGGTTATCCACTGGTACTCTTCCCAGTGGTTGGTGAGCCATGGACCATTGTGGGGCATGGACATATGCAGGACTTGTGGTACATAGGACAGCAAAAGGTGGTAACCATGTGTCATGTAACTGGATATGCTGCCCTTGCTTCACCAGGGAACAATGAGGCTGATGTACTAGCATGAGTAAGGTGGCTTGAAGGTGCCCCAGCCTCAATTGTGGCATAATGGTTGGATCATAGATTGCAACATGCTGGGGCCCACACCATGTGGGAGGTTGTTAAGTATTGGGGTTTGCCTCTGACCTATGAAGAAATTTCTGTGGCTAAACGAGACTGTGTGACTTCCAAACAGGACCCCTGCTGCATACTGTAAACACATGGTGCTGTGACATGGGGCCTCCAACCCCTGGCGAGATGGCCAGTTGACTATATTGGGCCACTCCCAGTTTCACAGGGGTATCGGTGTGTTTTGACATGTGTTGACATAGCTCCTGGACTGTTAGTGGGATTTTCCACCCAGCATGATGATCAAGCCCATACAAAGAAGAGACTTGAGCAGCTGTCGGCTGATATGGGTGCTCTGAATTGGTGGAAAGTGACCAGGAACTAACTTTTCTGGTTATACTATACAGTCCTGGATGAAATACCAGGGCATAGACTGGCGCTTCCATGCAGCCTACAACCCACAAGGGGCTGGCATCATAGAAGGATAATATGGGGTGCTGAAGCAGGTGCTGAAACTGGAACAAGGGACTATGAAAGGGTGGGCCACTCATTTACAGACTGTTATTGGACCTCTTAATGAATGGCCTCAGTGAGGACGTGAGGACCCACTAGATGTCCTTTTGCAGTATGCTTCCTCCCCAATACAGCTACAAATACAGACTAAAGATGAGTTGTTGAAATCGCGTTGGGACAGCAAAACAATATCATTTTGCCAGCACCTACAGCACTGAACCGAGGAGGTAAAAAAAGTCTGGACGTGGACATGGACATTCAAACAGGCTGATGCTCATTGGCTGACTCTGTTGGCCCCTTGGGGGTCATGACTTCTCTGTATGCCATCCATGATGACAGCGTGGACGCCAATCCTGACAGTGGTGTACCCGTGCACAGAGGAGGGGAATGCTACTTTGTGGGGGACATTTGTGTTGACTCTGTAGACTTTCCCATACCCCCTGTGGCTCTCCACATTTATCCCTCTGTAACATCTGTTGGGCTAGGTATCAGTGTGGTACATCAAACCAGGCCAGAGCCCCATTCCAGCAGTGGTGTTGTCACAAGGTAAATTACTCACATGTATACTTCCTGATGGTCAGGATTTATCTTTGTTAGTGACTTTGTACCGTTTGTCTTATAGTCCTTAAGGCACACAGAACCCAACTTGTTTGTGGACTGGGACCACACATTGGTCAGGGTGGCCAATAAATCAGCCTATTGGGTCTGCACCAAGATTCCAACTGGTATAGTGCTTGGCTTGCCATGGAGAATTCATCCATGGAACTCTACCTGGACTGATCCAGAGAGGTAGAAGGTTAAGACAATCCATCACTTTAGCCTCATTATCAGGGAGCAGGTTAACCAAACTCACCCCACTTTGGGTTATTCAGTGTGGGGTAGACTGGGATGGACCACTGTTTCTATGGTAAACCTGATAGTCCCTGCTGAGGGCTGTGTGGAATGTACTGCCAGGCCAGATACTAGGGTAATGGGGAGGACACCTATGCCCCTATGTCACACCATAAAGGTTCTCAGTACTCTGAATACAACTAATCTAGAAGACTAGTGGTACCAAACCCTAAGTATTAAAACTGATACACATGAACTTCCTTGGGGTTTCCTGTGGGTTTGTGGTCAATACAGTTGATTATATCTTCCATGTAATTGGACTGGTCACTGCACCTGGGGAAAACTGTATGTACCAGGCTACATTTTGAAAACATTGCCAAATACACCCACTAACTGGGACATGTACAGGCACAGACACTGTGCCCCACATACTACATAGTGGTACTACCCTTTGGCCCTTTTTTTTCCCCACACTCAGCTTTTATTGTGACCCAACACGAGCTTACTGCTCTAGAGGTGCACACTGCTAAGGCACTGAATTCTACTCATAGGGCATTCTCATTACTTAATAATGAGGTTGGACAGCTACGTACTATAGTCTTACAAAATCGTATTGCCCTAGACCTTGTTACTGCATCCCCAGGAGGAGTGTGTGCTGTGTTACATATTGAATGTTGTGTCTATGTACCTGATGCCCAACACAATGTTTCCATGGCCCTTCAAGAATTACAACAGGAAGCTTCTCAGATCACTGCCTGGATCCTGTTGCTGAGTGAAGGGCCAGTACTTCCTGGAGGTGGAAAGCTCTCCTCTTGACCTTTTTGGGCCTTGTGGGCACTTTGGTAGTTTGTTGCTGTAGTTTGTATTGTTGTGGATTGTGGATGCAGTGTTCTAGTTTCCTGGCTTGAGGATCCTGAAAGGTGTTACCTACTTCAGTTGTAAGGGCCAGGATCTTAGAGGGGTGGAGTGTATGTAAGGTGTATTTGTTTTTCTCTTTTACATGTTAGTTCCCAGGATCATGACTTGTAAACAACTCCACCATGTTTGTGCATCATTATATAAACATATAATAATATAAACATTTGTGCTTAAGTTGTTAACACTCTTTGTCCTGCTCTATGCTAAGTCACCATGATATTGCTAAAGTTAATGTAAACTTGTGAGCTTACTCCTTGGTAAAATGTCTTCTTTGTCTGTTTCTTCATAAATCAAGTGGGCACTGGCTAAGGAGTGCAGGTGATTTTCCTCAACTCCCTCTAGTCCACTATGGTGGGTAGAAATAAACTGGTATGAATCTCCTATTGTCCTTCTTTGAGTTGGCTGAATCGAATGTGAACATGCCTGGAGCAGAGCTACTGTGTTAGAAACAGTGATGAGGAAACTCTGAAGCCATCTTGGAGAGGCATGGTAAGGAGTGGGCTGTCCCCAAAGACTCTGCAAAGGAGGTGTTACAAATGCTACTAACTCTGTTTTATGATTATTATCAATAATCGAAACAGCTGGCATTTATATAGACTTCTATGATGATTTCAAAGAACTTTGTAAATATTGTCTCATTTGATCCTTAGCATACTCCTGACAAGTAGGTGCTATCATTAACCCCATTTTACAGAAGAGGAAGCTGAGGCTGAAAAGGTTTCAGTGCTTGCCCTTGATCAGGCAGTCAGTCAAGAAGTCTTCAAACACTTGCCATGTGCCAATCACTGTGCTAAGCTGTAAGGACATGAAGAAAATGGGAAAAGAGGGGCCCGCCCTCAGGTGCTCACATTTCAGTGGAAAAGATAACAGGCAAATTACTTTTATTATACAAAAAAATAGAGACATTGTATGAAAATGGAAGGGAATCACAGAAGGAAGACACTAACAATGGAGGGTGAAAGGTGAACTGGGAAAGAAGGTGAGATTTGTGCAGAGTTGGAGGAAGCTAGGAGGTGATGAGGAAGGAGAACATTCCAGCTATGAAGGACATCTAGCAAAAAGGCATGAAGTCGGGAGATGGGTATATGGAAGGTAGGAAGGTTCAAGGTAGCTAGAAAGCTTTAATGAGAAACAGGATTTTTTGATTTCCTTGTGGAAGTGATAGGGAGACACTGGAACATACTGAGTGGAGGGGTGACATGTTCAGAACTGAGCTTTAGGAAAATCCCTTTGGGAGATGAGTGGAGGATGGATTGGAGGGGGTAACTACCTGACAAAGCACTCAAAAGACTACTGCAACAGTCCAGGTGTGAGGTGATAAAGGCCCTCACCAGACGGGCAGCTGGGCATGGAGATAAAGGGAAATGTACAAGAGATGTGAAGGTAGAATCAACAGACCTTGGCAACACATGGGACTGTGGGGTGCATTTGAGTGAGGAGTTGGGGGGCACATGGAGGCTGCAAGCCTGGGTTACAGGGAGTACACTGAGACCCTCAATAATATTAGAGAAATTTAAAGATTTTGGGAGGAAGAAAGATGTGTTCTTTTTTGAATATGCTTATTTTTGAGGTATCCGTGGGGGCCTCGCTTTTGAGATGTTCAAAAAGCAGTGAACTAAGTCATGTGAACTGAGCAATCCTTGACCCCCCCATCACACCTCTTCTCTCAGAGGAGTACATGGGTGGCACCAAGGTCTCTGCCCTCTCCCCCGCCCTCATTCCATTTAAGGAGACCAAACCAGATTAGGGTGAGTCCTGGTCCCCAGACAAGTCTCCTCAGGGGACCAAAGGTCTTATGCCTCGAATTCTCCAGTGTCCCCATGGAAGGGCTTCTTACAATCTGAGACTTTTGTACTCTGGACCTCATCACCCTAGTTCCCAAGGCTTAAATCCATGAGGTGCCAATCCACCAGTGAGAAGGGCAGTAGTGGCAGCTCCCACAATGTGGCCCCAGTACTGAATGGAACCATGCTGATCTATACCCCACTTGAAAAACAGCTCCTTCCTTGCTCTTTGACCCTAGTGGGAACTGACAGGCTCACTGGAGACAATCCAGGCACTATCTGCCCAGAAATTCCAATCATTCAGAATGAGTGCTGAGTAATGCCAAATCCCTCAAGGCATGTGGAACCCAAGAATCATCCATCATCAAATGGAAGTGATATAGTCAGAGCTAAGACAGGCCCAGCCCAAGGAGAGCTAGCCACCTACAAGAGACTCTTGCTTAGCAATAGGCTGCCACAGAAGCTAGTCTTTGTCGACCTGCAGTGCAATACCCTCTTGCAACCTGGGGCCCTTGGTTTGCTGAACTTCCAGAATCAGGAGATGCCTGGTTCTCAGATGGCACAGGCCTCCTTAAACATGGTCAAACTCATTGGAATGCTGCAGTAGTACAGTCAGCAGCTAGGTCCATCTACTGCTGAAGTAGAAATGAAATGCTGTCCTTGTGGCTGTACAAACATTCCCTTTCAGCTCTAAGCCTAGACTAGCTGCTGTTAGACAGGGCTGGTAGTCTTAAGGCTTAATTATTCCCAGTTGTAATAAGAATGGGTTGATGAAACTGTCCCACATGCTTGCCAGTGGGTCACAGTTCTAATTCCACCTTCCTGAGTGGACCTTCTTGGTTACTACTAAGGGACCTCTCTTTTGCTACAGGTCTATATTCCCATGTAACTCTATCTCTGGCTGAGTTGCTGTTCATCTGTCCTGTCCTCCTATGCTCCTGTTTGGTTATGAGAGTCAACAAAACATTTTCACCCACTCCCTTGTTGACTGCAATATGCAATGCAAAGAATCACCCAAAGTCTACTCTAAGTTGGCATGACTCCAACCTTCCACCTCCCTTCCTGGCCATTGGCTCTCTTCTCACAAAATCTCATCATTTCTCACCTGGACTATTTCAATAGCCTCCTAATTGGACTTTCTTTATCTGGATTTTCCCATGGCCCAGGCAATCAATCTGTTCAACAAAGTCTGTTGGCTCCCCAACATATCTAAGATCAAACACAGACACCTCAGTGTCATTTAAAGCCCTTGCAACTCTGGTTACATCTAGCTTTTATAGTCTTATTATGTACTACTCAATAATAATACCGCTAATCGGCAGATATTTATTGTCTACAATGTGCCAGGCACTGTGCTAAGGTCTGGGAATACAAAAAGAGGCAAAAGACTATTCCTGCCCTCAAGGAGCTCCACCTCTAAGGGGGCAGACAGCAAACCAATACATACAAGCAAATTAAAAACAGAATAAATAGGAAATAATTACCCAAGAGAAGACACTAGAATTAAGAGGGATTAGGAAAGGCTTTTTATAGAACATGGGATTTTAGTTGGGACTTAATGAAAGCCAGGGAACTGAGTAGGCAGAGATGAGAAAGAAGAACATTTCAAGCATGGGAAACACCAAGAGAAAATGTTGGGAGCTGAGAGATGGAGTGTCTTGTTTATGCAATAATCAGGAGGCCAGTGTCACCGGTTCAAAGACTAAGGTGCAAGAATACTGTAAAGGCAGGAGGGGGCTATTCCCCTTTTGGAGCTCTATTCAGCAAATGTTGCCTGCTTACTGTACCTCATATGTGACACTTTATTTCTGATCTATGTATCATTGCAAAGGCTGTCCCCTGTGACAGGTACAAAGTAGGCACTTAATAAATGCTTGTTGACCAATTAATTGACATTGAGGAACATAGCACAGCTTTTCAGTGACATCTTGTGTTCAAACTGGATATTGAAGTTAACTTAAAAGTTTAGGACAAGGAAACACACTTCAAATGTCCTCATTTAATGACATCAATTAATTTCATCATTTCATGGTTGGTTACTTTGGTTACTTTAAGGCTGCTATCTTGTGTCCAACTCCTTATATTACACTCAGATGAATTCTAGAGTCAACTTTTATTGAATTTTTAACTTGTGGGGCAGTTTAGTCCTGGTTAAGGGGAAAAGAATGGAGCTAAAAGAAATCATGATTTTTTTTCAGCCAAAGACAAGGTTTATTAAAGATCCACCACGTTAGCCAGACTCTTAAGGAATTTGAACGTCTGTGAGCTATTGGCTAGATTGTAAAAATCTGAGCAGTGTCTAGATTATGAAAATCAGAGCATCTTAATGGAGACAAGATGGACCTTATGTACAGAAAGAGTATGGGAGGGATCTAGGAGTGGCCAAGTAGTCTATGAGGCAATAGAACTCTAAGGACCAGGACCATGTGGTCAAGGGATAATGGAGCCCAGATAAGATTAAGGGTGGGAAGTGGCCTGGGGCCATAGGGAGGTAAAGCTAGGTTGAGAGAAACAGAGAATTGGGATATTGGGTGTAGCCACAATGAAAGGTCAGTTGATGGGATTATAGCCTCAGGTGAATGCCAGAGATTTGGCCATGTGGGAAAGTCCTGGAGTCTAGATCCCATCCTTATCATTACCCCCTCAAACGAAGGGGAGCCAAATTCTTTTGGAGTAACTGGCAAAGGTCTCAGATTCTGAAACTGCTTCCTGCTGGCAAGGAGCATAGAGCTGGCCCTGCCTCGATGGGGTCCCAAAGAGGAGGTTGACTGGAACTGAGCACAGGCTGCATCCAGGGAACAATGGGGAAACATTGCCTGGTACCTGCTGTTTGCTACCAACTGTAGGTGAATGGGCTGTAGTTTGGAAGACACAAATCTGACAGAAAAGACTGCAGGGTCCAAATGACAGGATAAAATATCGTTAGCTCTGTTTGATTCAGATAACTCAGTTTTCCAACCATGCTGTATCAAATCCACCTTATAGCCAGACTCAGGAATAGCCAGGTAGGTAACATTCCTTTTCAAAGGAACATAATGGGGAAACTGAGCCAGGAGGATCCCATCTTAGACTAATGCTAAAATTGTCCTCTCAGCTTTTTCCCAATGCTGACTTCCCACCAGTATCATATTCTCTCGGAGTAGCTCGTGGCATTTCTCAGATGGTGGATTATTTATTTATCGATGGATTATTATGATCCATTAGACAACTCAAAATAAAACCATGAGTTTTTTACCTCAAACAGCAAGTTTCACTAATCACAGCTTAGGAAAAACTTTTCCAGGATTTATATCTCAAATTTAAATTTGTCATGGTATAAAAAGCCAATCATTAAAGATTATTTCTATATAATTTCTATATACTTGCAAATTCTCAGCAAGACAAAACCCAAACAAGCTTTTTGGGAAGTTTACACATTAAAAAAAAAATCAATAATAGCCAAAATATTTTGGCAGTAACCAGATTATGAAAAGTTGCTTCACATAATTTCCTGATGCCAAACAATTAGCTCAACTTTCTCCCACACTTCTGGGGGATCTCCTTTTCTAATTGGTTGACTTTCATAGTCTTCTTGTTTTTCTTGGGTTACTCCTATTTTTTTTTTTAGTTTTTCCTCCATCTCTCTCATTTGATTTTTTTTTTATTGGGGTGCTAGGTAAAGCTTTCTGACCAGTAGCCCAGACTCCACCACTGTTCCTTCTCTTTGGTCTGTCTAGGACAGTGACTATATATTAGGGAAAACAAAATTGTGGTGACAGACAGGAAATGAGGTCCAGGAGGTTACACTAGGCTGGGCTGGGTTAAGCAAGGGGAAAGCCCAGCTTCATGACTGAAAGAGACAGGCAGGCAACCACCTGGACAGGTCATGTGACACCCTCCCCGTTTCCCTCCCTCCCCCCTTCTGGTATCCACAGTGACTATTCTGAGCAACCCCCTCTGGAAGTTGCAGTCTTTGCCTTTTATCCCCAACAAACTGCTCCAGTGGAAATGTCCATCAGTTTTTTGCCAGAGAACCATGCTCCAGGGCTCTCCTGCATCAGTACCTTGGGGTTGGCCCTAGGCAAGGGATGAAAATGGTCCTTGGTACCAGGATGCCAAGAAGGTTGCAAACAACAGCCCACTCCCACCCTGGGGTCTGAGTGTCCTTGGTTCTTGCTTCAGGCAGGATGCTGTTGGGGCTGGGGGAGATGTGATGCCTCTTTATCCCAGTGATGGGGTGGGGGGCATCTAGGCCCTTGAGCTCCCCTGCGCATCAGTCTCTATTTTAGATGAACTATCAGAGTCTATTACAGCACTGTGCTCCTGATGTTTCTGCTGCACCTTCCGACGAATTGCCCGGAGGCGAATCAAGAGAAACTCGTAGTCAAAGCAGCCTCGCTTCTCCCCAAAAGGTTCCTCCATTTGAAGGTCTTGGAGGCGTAGTCGGTCTTTGCATGCCACCTCATAGATGTCATAATACTCCAGAAAGGACTTCTCCATCATATCCCTCAGGGGCTCAGGGCAGAGATATTTTCCCTCCAGCATGTCACAGACTGCCACTCTGAGGGTCTCGTGCCGGATATACTCATTGTACTTTTTGCTGTCTCCTGGGTGTTTCTCCTGCTCAAAGCCAGGCTCATTGTGATAGGGGTTTTCATTCATTAATGACTGGATGGAGATCAGCACGGAGGAGAGGCTCTGGGCTGGGCTCCAGGCAGGGCCATCCCAAGTCCCCAGAATACTCAGGCAGACTTTCCCACTGCTGTAGAAGTTGGGGTTAAACCTCACCCTGTTATTGCCCGTGGTCATCAGTTTGACCCTCGGTGGGCGGATGGGATAATCTGGAGGACAGCGAACCAGGAACAAGAAGAAACCCCCTTCATAAGGAGTGTCTAACGGGCCCGTGATCAATGCATGGATCTTAGTCATGTCCAGGGGATCAGACACAACAAACATGCCGGGGGGCGGCTCCTTATAGAGGGCCGTGATGTCCCGCTTGATCCGCAGCAGGCACTGCGGCCCCGGGCGCTCGCTGTCCCAGTCCGAGCTCCGGGTCGGGTCCCAGATGGCCGGGGGAATGAATGAGTCGTCCTCGTCGTCGTCGTCGGCAGCTGCCGAGGTGGACAGCCCAGGCAGCGGGGCCAGGCCTTCCCCTGACTCGCCAGAGCCTTCCGCCGCCACCCCCATCCACACGTCTGGTAGGATAGGCAAACCGAAGGATCCACTGCCACCACCACCCACGCCCCGGCCCGAGGTCCCCTCGCCCGAGGTCCCCTCACCCGAGGCCCCCTCGCCCGAGGCCCCCTCACCCTCACCTCTCTCACCCGAGGTCCCCTCACCCTCGGCCGTGGCAGTCGCCACCTCCGCTGTCAGAGTCTCCGCCATCGCTGCCACTTCGCTCCACTTCCGCTTGCGGGACTCCATGCCAACCAGTGCAGCCAGAGCGATCGGATTTTTAAAGTCTTTTGTAAGTTCTTCTACGAATTCTTTTTGGGCAGGTGACCATTTGACGTTACTCTTTGGGATAGGAGGGTTTTTTGTTTTGGGTTTTTTTTTTTTGCTTCAATATCCTCCTCTAAAGATGAACCCCGGTCTTCTCTATTCCCGCAATAGCTCTCTATGGTTGGATTCTTTCTCCTCTGCCTGTGAATTTTTGTAGTAATAGCTGCCTCTGGTCCCAGCCCTTCAGTTCTCTCCCCTGGCCTGGAACCAAAGCCAAACCTGCAGCCTCCTGTCACTGTCCACAGCCAGGGGCCTTCCGCCCCACTGCTTCTGTGCTCACCAGGTGGGCGTGGCCGTTTCCTTCTCGCCCGCTCCACTCACTGCGTCACCGCTGGGTGTGACCTTCCTTGTCAGCAGAGGTTCCTTTGATCTTCCTGGCTCAGACACCGTACTACCCTCACAGTTTCAGGGGTAAAGGTTCCTGTAGCTGGGCTGAGGCAGCCTCCCAAACCAGCTAACCCCAGGGCTTGTGGCTTGTTGTTTAAGCAGCTTGCAGCTTGATGTTAACACAGTTCCTAGCCTGGAGATGTTTAATCTTTGATGGGACCAAATCCATACTCGAACTGTTCTTCTGATCTTCTGGAATTGTCCCAGGAAGACTCCTGGTGTGCCTCTATTCTGATTTATTTTTACTGGCACTTTGTTTGCCCTTAGGTGCTAGTTTGTCTCTTTTGAGGGGAAAATCTTGAGAGCTTGGAATTTTCCGACCTACTCCTCCATCTTCCCAGAATCCTTCTCTTCTAATTCTAACTTTTAAGGAGGCATTTTTTCCCCTGTTAGCTTTTGTACATTATTTTCCGTTTGGCCAATTTTACTTTTTTTTAATTAATTTATTTTGATTTATCAACAATCGCTTCCATAAGCTTTTGAGTTTTAAATTTTTCTCCCCCTCCTCCCCCCCTCCCTTCCCAAGACAGTGCACAATCTGATATATACTACACATGTACATTCCTATTGAACATATTTTCACATTAGTGAAGTTGTAAGCAACAGTTAGAACCAATAGGAAGAACCACCAGACAGAAGAAACAAAACAAAACAGAAGAAAAAAAGAGCAAACAGTATGCACTGACCTGCATTCAAATTCCACAGTTCTTTCTTTAGATATGGATAGTATTTTCGGTCATGAGACCTTTGGAGATGTCTTAGATTCTTGCATTGTTGGGGAGGGTTAAGTTTATCAATATTAGCCATCACACAATGTGCCTGTTACTCTGTACAATGTTCTCCTGGTTCTGCTCACTTCATTCAGCATGAGTCCAAACAGGTCTTTCCAGGTTTTTCTGAAGTTCACCTGCTCATCATGTCTTATAGCACAATAGCATTCCATTACATTCATATACCACAACTTGTTCAGCCATTCCCCAATTGATGGGCATCATCTCAATTTCCCATTCTTTGCCACCTCAAGAACAGCTGCTATAAATATTTTTGCACATGTGGGTCCTTTTACCATTTGTATGATCTCTTTGGGATACAGCCCTAGAATTGCTATTGCTGGTTCAAAGGCTATGAACATTTTTATAGCCCTTTGCGCATAGTTCCACATTGCTCTTCAAAATGGTTGGATCATTTTACAACTCCACCAACAATATATTAGTGTTCCAATTTTCCCACATCTTCTCCAACATTTATCATTTTCCTGTTTCGTCATGTTGGTCAATCTGATAGGTGTGATGTGGTACCTCAGAGTCGTTTTGATTTGCATTTCTCTAATCAATAGTGATTTAGAGCATTTTTTCATATGACTATAGATGGCTTTAATTGCTTTATCTGAGAACTGCCTGTTCATATTCTTTGATCATTTATCAATTGGGGGATGATTCATGTTCTTATAAATTTGACTTAATTATGTATGTATTTTAGAAATGAGGCCCTTATCAGAGACACTGGTTGTAAACATTCTTTCCAATTTTTCTACTTCCTTTCCATTCATGGTTCTATTGACTGTGTTTGTGGACAAACTTTTAAATTTAATGTAACCAAAATTATCCATTTTGCATTTCATAACATTCTCTATCTACTGTTTAGTTAGGAATTCTTCTGTTCTCCATAAATCTGACAGGTAAATTATTCCTTACTCTTCCAGTTCGCTAATAGTGTCAACCTTTAAATCTAAATTATCAACTCATTTCAACTTTATTTTTGTATGTGGTATGAAATTTTGGTCTATGCCTAGATTCTTCCATACTTTTTTCTGGTTTTCCCAGAAATTTTTATCTAATAGTGAGTTCTTATTCCAGAAGCTGGGGATTTGGGGTTTTTATCAAATAGTAGATTACTGCAGTCATTGACTACTGTGTCTTGCATATCTGATGTATTCTACTGATCCACCACTCTATTTCTTAGCCAGTACCAAGTAGTTTTGATGATTGCTGCTTTAGAATACAATTTAAGCTCTGGAACAGCTAGGCCAACTTCCTCTGCATTTCTTTTGATGATCGTTTAAGATCAGTTGAGCCCCAATAAGGGCCAAAAACCTGCATTTATCTTTTTCTCTCTGAGTGAGCTAAGAACACCCCTTCCTGTGTCAGCAAATTCCAGGACCAGATGGAAGTGACCAGCATTATTCCTGTTTGTTATCACTAAGCCCAGGATGTCTGGGACCAGACACTCTCTTGAATAATGGAGCTCTTCTTATCTTGGTCCATAATTTCAATTGGCACTTTTACATTCTCCTGTTTTATTGTATTTACAACCTATTCAATTAAGAAAATTCCTTTCCCATGCTACATGTTAAAAAAAAAAACAACATATGGAGGCTGTGTTTTTTGTAACACATGCATCCTGAATCTGATCACTCTAACCTGTATACAACCTCTTTCATTTTGCTTAATCTTCAAGTCAGAATTACATTCTGGCTTACATGCCGACATGATTTGATAGCTGAAAAGGGAATAAACTATATAATCATGTATCACCTAACTTGTTTCCCATCATTAACCAAACTTTCAGGTCAACACTTTCAATTACTTCTTTTGATATTCTGGACCTTTTGTTATTCCAAATTAATCTTATTATTTTTTTTCCTTCTTTTTTTAATTTTTTTTTGTGTGTTTTTTCCATATGCTTTTGAGTTGAAAATTTTTCTCCCTTTTCCTCCCTCCCACCCTCCCCAAGACAGCACACACAATCTGACATATGCTTTACATTTACATACCCATTAAACATATTTTCGCATTAGTGAAGTTGTAAGTATAAATTAAAACCAATATAAGGAACCATCAGAAAGATGAAACAAAACTCAACAGAAGGTAAAAATAAGTGATAACGATTCGACTTCCATAGTTATTTCTTTGGATGTGGACAGCATTTTCCATCCTGAGGTCTCTGGAGATGTCTTAGATCCTCGTAATGCTGAGAAGGGTTCAGTTTCACATTCTTAGTCATTGCATAACATGGATGTTATTGTGTACAAAGCCCTCTTGGTTCTGCTCACTTCACTCAGCATCAGACCATATAAGTCTTTCCAGGTTTTTCTGAAGTCAGCATGTTCATCATTTCTTATTAGCACAATAGTATTCCATTACATTCATATACCACAACTTGCTCAGCCATTCCCCAATTGATGGTCATCCTCTCAATTTCCAATTCTTTGCCATCACAAAAAGAGCTGCTATAAATATTTTTGCACATGTGGGTCCTTTTACCATTTGTATTATCTCTTTAGGATACAGCCCTAGAATTGCTATTGCTGGTTCAAAGGCTATGAACATTTTTATAGCCCTTTGGGCATAGTTCCAAATTGTTCTCCAAAATGGTTGGATCATTTCACAACTCCACCAACAATGTATTACTGTTCCAATTTTCCCACATCTTCTCCAACATTTATCATTTTCCTCTTTCATTATGTTGGTCAATCTGATAGGTGTGATGTGGTACCTCAGAGTTGTTTTTATTTGCATTTCTCTAATCAATAACGAATTAGAGCATTTTTTCATATGACTATAGATGGCTTTAATTTCTTCATCTGAGAAGTATCTGTTCATATCCTTTGACCATTGATCAATTGGGGAATGGCTTGTGTTCTTATAAATTTGTCTTAATTTTCTATATATTTTAGAAGTGAGGCCTTTATCAGAGAGACTGGTTGTAAAAATTCTTTCCCAATTTTCTACCTTCCTTCTGATCTTAGTTGCATTGGCTTTGTTTGTGCAAAAACTTTTCAATTTAGTGTAATCAAAATGATCCATTTTGCTTTTCATAATGTTCTCTATCTCCTGTTTGGTCATGAATTCTTCTGTTCTCCACAGATCTGATAGATAAACTATTCCTTGTTCTCCCAGTTTACTTATGGTATCAGCTTTTATATCTAAGTCCTGAACCCATTTTGACTTTATTTTGGTATATGGTGTGAGATTTGGGTCTATGCCTAGTTTCTGCCATACTCTTTTCCAGTTTTCCCAGCAGTTTTTTTTTTTAAAGAGTGGGTTCTTATCCCAGAAGCTGGGGTCTTTGGGTTTCTCAAATAATAGATTACTATAGTCATTGACTACTGTGTCTTGCATATTTAACCTATTCCACTGATCCACCTCCCTATTTCTTACCAGTACCAAGCAGTTTTGATGATTGCTGCTTTATAATACAATTTAAGATCTGGAATTGCTAGGCCACCTTCCCCTGCATTTCTTTTCATTAGTTCCTTTGATATTCTGGACCTTTTCTTTTCCCAAATGAATCTTGTTATTAATTTTTCTAACTCTATACAATAATTTTTTGGTAGTTTGATTGGTATGGCACTGAATAAGTAAATAAGTTGTTGAATTTTTTCCTTATTCTCTTCCATCACTCTCATTTATTTTCCTAAATTTTCTTCTTTCTTTTTCTTTCACATGGTCATCCATATTTTTTGGGGGGGGATAGTATGTAGTGCTTTTATTTTTTTAATTAATCAATTAATTTTTAGTTTTCAATATTCACTTCCACAAGGTTTTGAGTTCCAAATTTTCTCCCCATCTCATCCCTTCCCCCACCCCAAGACTGCATGCATTCTGAATGCCCCTAATTTGCCCTCCTTTTTATCTCTCCCCCCCTTCTCTTATCCCCTTCCCCTTCAATTTTCCTGTAGAGCAGGATAGATATTTATACCCCATTTCTTGTATATCTTATTTCCCAGTTGCATGTGAAAACATTTTCTTTTTTACTTTCATTTTAAAATTTTGGGTTCCAAATTTTCTCCCTTCCTCCCTCCCAACCACCCTTCCCTGTCACCATAATAACCTTGTATGGTCAAATTTTTTTTTCGGTCTTTCATTCATTTTGGGGGGCTTTTTTCTTTTTTTAAAATTTGAGATCTCTCCCAGGTTTGAACTGTCACCATCTCAGGCTTCTTGTGCCTGTGGTTGGAAGACGTGGCTATTTACCTGGTGCTGCATTGATATTGCCTTGAGTCCCATGAAGGACCCTCATGTCTGGTGCTGCACTGAGGGGGTGTGGTGGGGGGTACCTGACTCTGCTGTTGGCTACAGGGATCTGGCAGCTAACCTTATGCTGAGCTGGGGTCCTTGTGGTAGTGTCTTTCATGTGCTGAGGCTGGTGGGGAGTTTCAGCATTTCCATAGGGCTACATTGAAGCATATGGAGGTCTGGCCACTGGAGCATGCCAGTTTTCCAAGCATTACACTCAAGCACATGGTCCTTCTTGGAGCTGAAGTCTACCCTGGCTATGCTGAGGCATGTGGGGGTGTCTTGGTGCTGACATTTGCCTGCTGCACCACACTGGACCTCAGGATCTCCCACTGGTTTGTTGATGTGGGACTTGTTTCTGGCTTGCATTGATACTTCCTGTACTGGACTGTGCTCCTCTTTTACCTGAGTGAGACAGACTTTTTTTTTGCCAATCTTTTAAATTTCTTGGACCACAAGATTGTTTCACTCTGTCTTCTCGCTAGCTCTGCTGTTCCAGTATTTGTTTTGGGGTGCTATTTTATGGTAGTTTGGATGTGAATATGGGAGAATTATGGTGATTTACTGCTTACTTCACCACCTTGGCTCCCAGAAGTCCATCAGTGAAAGTCCAATTTACTATTCAGCTCTGGTCTTTTCATCAGGAATACTGTAAAACCTCCTGTTTCATTGAATTTTTCCCTTGAAAGTTTATACTCACTTTTGCTGGGTAGGTGATTCTTGATTGTAATCCTTACTCCTTTACCTTCCAGAATATCACATTCAAAACCCTTTATTCCTTTAATGTAGAAGCTGCTAAATCATGTATATCCTGTTTATGGCTCTACAATATTTATATCATGGCTTTCAGGCTATCCAATAATTCTTAAATTCTCTCTTTGGCCTATTTTTGAGGTCATTGTTTTTTTTTCCAATAAGATATTTCACCTTTTCTTCTATTTTTTCATTCTTTGGATTTTATTTCATTGTTTTTTAACATCTTATGGAGGCATTCATTTCCAATTACCCAATTCTAACTTTTAAGGAATTATTTTCTTCATTGAGCTTTTGTATTGGCTTTTGCATTTGGACAATTCTACATTTTTATATTTTAAGTAATATTTTATTTTTTAAAATTTCATGTAATGACAATTTTAAATATTCATTTTTTATTGTTATTGTGTATAACATTCTCTTGGTTCTGCTCAGTTACTTAGCATCACACCATACAAGTCTTTCCAGGTTTTTCTGAAGTCAGCCTGTTCATCATTTTTTGTAGCACAATAGTATTCCATTATATTCATATACCACAACTTGCTCAGCCATTCCCCAACTGATGGGCAGCCCCTCAATTTCCAATTCTTTTCTACCAGAGAAACAGCTGCTATATATATTTTTGTACATGTGGGTCCTTTTCCCATTTTTATGATCTCTTTGGGATACAGCCCTAGAAGTGTTATTACTGGGTCAAAGGCTATGCACATTTTCCTAGCCCTTTTGGCATAGTTCCAAATTGCTCTCCAAAAAGCTGACCGGAAAACTATTCCTTGCTCTTCTAGTTTGTTTACAGTATCGGCCTTTATATCTAAATCATGTGCCCATTTTGACTTCATTTTGGTATATGAGGTAAGGTTTTTGTATATGCCTAGTTTTGGCAATACTCTTTTCCAGTTTTCCCAGCAATTTTTGTCAAATAATGAGTTCTTATCCCAGAAGCTGGGGTCTTTGGGTTTAATTAAACAGTATATTACTACAGTCATGGACTACTGTGTCTTATGAAACTAATCCTATTCTTGTGCATCCTAACCTATTTTTTTGCCAGTACCAAGTAGGTTTTATGATTGCCATTTTGTTATACAATTGAAGATGTGGTACGGCTAGGCCACCTTCCCTAGCATTTCTTGTCATTAGTTCCCTTGATATTCTGGACCTTTTCTTCTTCCAGAAGAATCTTGTTATTATTTTTCCTAGCTCTATAAAATAATTTTTTGGTAGTTTGGTATGGCACTGAATAAGTAAATTATAAATGACCCATTTTTAAGATGAAGAAACTGAGGCACAAAGACAGGAAGTAACTTTTTGAAGAGTGGGACTTACAACTTCAGGTCTTAATGACAAGTCTGGGGCTCTTTCTTTAAGAAGGCTTTTGGGGTCAGACATCACAACCAGCTTCCTCTTCACGAGGGACTGCATCCCAAAGGCTATTGCCTAAGGGGATTTGTCTCATATTTTCCAGGATCCCTTTCAGGAGATGCTGGTCCCATTGCTTCTCTCACAGTTAATTTTGTTTCTCAGAAATCTCAGTGGGACCCCAGCATCTGATTGGTGATTTTTATGGGTGTCTAGATCTTGAATAGTCATCTTGGATGAATCAACAGCAGCCTCCATACAAATGATAAGATTATGATTTTTGAAAAACAAACCCAATCAGTGCCTCTTCCCCACTCTCAAAATCCCAGGAGCTGCCAGACTCCCAAGGCAGGGGTAGTGTCTGCCATGGATATCACCTTCATAGAGGGATCTACAATTAAGTGTCAGGTCTCTATTCAAATGTCTGCTTGTCCACCTGACCCTCATGAAAGTGACAAATCAAATCCAAGTTCCTAATTGAGACCACCACTTGTGTTCCAGGGCCTCACTCAAACCCCAATATTCACAGTACGTAGTAACAGCCATATTGTGTGATGACTAACTTTGATAGACTTAGCCCTTTTCAGAAATGCAAGAATCTAAGACATCTACCAAAGGCTCATGATGGAAATGCTATCCACATTCAGAGAAAGAACTATGGAGTTTGAATGAAGACTGAAGCATACTATCTGCCCTTTTTTTTTCTCTTCTGTTTTGTTTTCTTTCCTCTTTCTTGTGGTTCCTCCTATTTGTTCTAATTCTTCCTTACAACATGACTAATGTGAAAATATGTTTAATAGGAATGTATGTGTAGAGCCTATATCAGATTGCACACTGTCTGGGGAAGGGAGGTGGGGAGGGAGGGCCAGAAAAATTTTAAAGTCAAAAGGGTATAGAAGTGATTTTTGAAAACTAAAAAATTAATATTTTATTTGTTCTAATTACACATAAAGACAAATTTTAACATAAATATTCAAAAATATTGAATTCCAAGTTTTTTCTCCCTCTCTTTCCACCTTCCTAAGACATTATGTACAATCACGTAAAACATTTTTCCATATTAGTCATGTTGTAGAAGAAGAAACAGACCCAAAAAAAGCACATAAACAATAAAGTGAAAATGGCATGTTTCAGTGTGTATTCAGACTTTATCAGATCTTTCTCTGGATATGAACACATTTTCCCTCATGATTCCTTTGCAATTGTCTTAGACCATTGTGTTGTTGAGAAGAGCTGTCATTCACAGCTGATCATCCTACAATGTTGCTATTATTGTGTGCCATACTCTCTTGGTCTTCTTACTTCCCTTTAAATCAGTTCATGTAAATCTTTCCAGATTCTTCTGAAATCTGCCTGCTCAACATTTCTTATAGCACAGCAGTATTCAATTACAATCCTACATCCCAGCTTGTTCAGCCTTTCCTTAATTGATGGGCATTGACTCCATTTCTATTCTTTGACACCACAAAAAGTGCTGCTATGAGTATTTTTGTACAGTTAGTTACTTTTCCATTTTTTTGATTTCTCTGGGATGCAGCTCTCCTACTGGTATTGCTCGATCACAGGCTATGCAAGGTTTTCCCTCTGGGCACAGTTAAAATTTCTCTCCAGAATGGTTGGAACAAGTCATAACTCCACCAGCAGTGTATTAGAGTCCCAATTTTCCCACATCCCTTCCAACATTTATCATTTTCATTTTCTATTACATTAGCCAATCTAACAGGTGTGAGGTGGTAACTCGGAGATGTTTTATTTTGCCTTTCTCTAATCAATAGTGATTTAGAGCAGTTTTTTGTATAACTATAGATAACTTTGTTTTCTTCATCTCAAAACTACCTCTTCATATCCTTTGACCTTTCATATGCATTGGGGAATGACTTCCATTCTTATACATTTGACTCAGTTCTCTATATATTCAAGAAATGAGGCCTTTGTCAGAGATATTTGTTATCAAGTTGTTCCCTACCTTTCTGCTTTCCTTCTAATCATGGTTGCATTAGTTTTGTTTATGCAAGATGTTTGTCATGTAATAGAATCAAAATGACCCATTTTACATTTTGTAATGCTTTTTATCTCTCATTTGGTTCTAAATTCTTCTCTTTTCCAGTAATCTCACAGGTAAAGTATTCCATGCTATCCTAATTTACTTGTGGTATCACCCTGTATGTTTAAATCACATATCCATTTTGACCTTCTCTTGGTATACAGTGTAAGATGTTGCTCTGTGTCTCATTTCTGCCTTACCGTTTTCTAGTATTCCCATAAGTTTTTGTCCAATAGTGAGTTCTTGTCCCAGAAACTGAGGTCTGGGTTTTTCAAACACTAGATTACTATGGTCACTTACTACTATGTCTTGTGTACTTAATCCATTCCACTGATCCACTATGTTATTTGCCACATAGTTTTGATGATTACTGCTTTATAATGAAGTTTGAGGTCTGGTATGGTTAGTCTATCTGACTTCTCATTTTTTTTTCATTAATTCCCTTGATATTCTATGCCTTTTGTTATCCTGGATAAATTTTATGGTTTTTCTAGCTCTGTTAAATTTTTCTTCATAGTTTGTATGTTACTCAATAAGTAAATTAATTTACATATAATTTTCATTTTCATTACATTGGCTCACCATGTCCATGAGAAATTAATATTTTCCCAATTTTTAAAATCTGACTGTTTTTGTGAAAAGTATTTTGTGTTTGTATAGTTCCCGAGTTTGTCTTGGCAGCCAGACAACTGAGTATTTTATATTATCTGCAGTTATTTAAAGTGGAATTTTTCTTTTTAGCTCTAGCACCTGGATTTTGTTGGTTATATGTAGAAATGTTGTTCATTTATGTGGGTTTAGTTTATATTGTGCACATGTGCTCAAGTTGTTGATTATTTCAACTCAGTTTTAGCTTATTCTTTAGGATTCTCTAAATATACCATCTGCAAAGATTGAAAGTTTTGTTTCCTCATTGCCTATTCTATTTCCTTCAATTTATTTTTCTTCTCTGATTGCTAGAGCTAATATTTACAGTCCAAATTGAGCAATAGTGGTAATAATCGACTTCCCCGATGTTATTGGGAAACCTTCTAGCTTATTCCCATTATAAGTAATGCTAGTGATGTATTTAAATAAAAACGATTTCTCATTTTAAAGAAAACTCCATTTATGCTTGTGTTCTCTAGTGCTGCCCATGGGGGGTTGTGGTGGGTGTACTGGAGAAGGGGTCCTTAGATCATAGACTTTTGGAGCTGAGAGAATCCTTATGTAAAATGTGGAGCTTCACTGATTGTCCAGTTTCCTTCCTTAGACAAGAACAGTTATTAATTGAATCAATCAATCAATCAATCAGTCAATCAATCAGAACCAAGTGTGAACAGGATCTGTATATATCTTCTGGAATCAATCAAAAGCACTACCTTAAGGGATTTGAACATGACCTTAGGAACTTGTATGAAAGAGAGGACCCATCCCAGAAGACAGAGATTCATAGATTTGAGAGCAGAGAGGAAGGAGCAGAGTCATAGCAAGTTGAGTCAAGAACTGGCAGAGGTGAGTCAACTAGCAATAGGATAAAGAGAAGGTAGGATTGAGCTCTAGCAGTGAGGAAAAATATCAAAGATGGATACTGGTTGGTTGAGCAACTCACAGTAGAAGGCCCAGGTTGGTGCCACCAATGTGCTCATCTATCTGAGACTTCAGGAAAGTTCCAAGAAGAGGTCTGCTCCTTCCCCAACTTCACCTAATACTTGTCTAGCCATAGACACTGTAGTAATCTGATTATTAGCTACACAAAGATTTCTAGTAACCTAAATTTTGTGTGGACCACAGAAAGGCCAGCTTTTCTTTCCCTCCAATAGTCTTATCTATCTCCCCATGGTTTATACTTAGGTTGAGGTCTGCCATCCACCCTGAGAAAAAACTTGAGATCATCAGAATCTATCCCTTTTCCTCTGTTGGGGTTCACCTTCCACCTTTATCTTGGCATGATGATGCTTGGATATGGAGCACTGATGGTATTCTACCCCTGAAATGGATTTAGGCAAGTTTCCACCTGGAGTTTGGGGTGCTTCTGTTGAATGCTGTGTTTACACTTTGAATCTTCTATGAAGCTCTAGGATTTACCTCAGGAATGTGTGGAAGTCCTTCCTTTAAGAAAAGTCTAAGTTTTCCCCTGGCTGGATGTGGTATTTTGTTTGTAAACTTATATTCTTTGCATTCTGGAATATCAATAATTCTCAGCTCCTTTATGGGAATGGCTGAAAAAATCCTGTGTATTACTGACTGTTGGTCTTTAGTACTTGAATCCTTTCTTTTCAGGCTGCTGGCAATATTTTTGGGAAAAGAAATGAGAATGAAGCAGAGAATTGTGGAAAAAGAGTCACCACTTGGGAAAAGAAAACAGCTCTTTGAAAAGTAGAATTGGCTGAATGGAAGAGTATAAAAAGTAAATGAGGAAAACAACTCCTTAAAAGTTAGAATTGCCCAAGTGAAAGTTAATGACTCTATGAGACGTCAAGAATCAGTCAAACAAATTCAAAAGAATGAAAAAATAAAATAAAATGTTAAATACCTCTGTGGAAAAACAACTGACCGGGAAAATAGATCTAGGAGAGACAATGTCAGAATCACTGGACTACATGAAACCCATAATCAAAAGGAGGATCTGCACAGCATCTTTCAAGAAATTTTCAAGGAAAACTGCCCTGATGTCCAGGAACCAGAAGGCCAAATAGGCATTGAAAGAATCCACTGATCTTCTCAGGAAAGAAATCCCAAAATAAAAGGTGCAAGGAACATTACAGCCAAATTACAGAACCATCAGGTCAAGGAAAAAATACTGCAAGTGGCCAGATAGAAACAATTCAAATATCGGGAAGCCACAATCAGAATTGCACAGAACTTAGCAGCTGCAAAATTAAAATATTAGAAGTCATGGAGCATGATATGCCAGAAGGCGAAGGAGCTAAGATTACCACCAAGAGTCATCTATCTAGCAAAATTAAGCAGAATAGTCCATAGGACGAATGGTCATTCAGTGAAATAGAAGACTTTCAATCCTTCATAAGGAGAAAACCAGAATTGAACAAAAAAAATTGATCCCCAACATCAAGACCCAAGAGAAGCTTAAAAAGATAAATAGAGAAAAGAAAACATAAGGGAGCTAAATTGTTTACATCCATACAAGGGAAGATGAAAGTTGTAATTCTTACAAATCCTACCTTTAATAGTTCACCTGAAGGAATATGCATAGACAAAAGGTACAGGCACAATTTGAATTTGAGGGAATGATATAGAAATGAAAGGAAATCTACTGGCTGATTGTTAAGGGGAAACACAGGAGGGAGATTTCTTTAACCAATGTTATTACCCTGGATGTAGCAGCAGTTACACATGGTTGTACCAGTGCGGGATGGAGGAGTCAAGTAAGACAGGGGTTGCGCAGTAAGAGAGACATTCATAAACTGGAGAGTATCCACAATAGGATGGAAATGATGGTAAAGAGCCTAAAATTCATGCCATCTAAGGATGAAAAAACTATGATGTTTCAGTTATTCAGTCAGTAAACATTTATAAAATACCTCCTACGTGCCAGGTATGTATGAAGAAAAATAAATGCAAAAGACAATCCCTTTTCTCAAAGACCTCACAGTCAAATAGAGAGGCAATATACAAGCAGCTGTACTACAAACAAACTATATACAGAAAAATTAGAAATAAGCAAGAGAACAAAGACTCTAGAGCTAAGGAGGCTCATGAAAGGCTTCTTGTGGAAGGTGGGATTGTATGGGGGACCTAAATCAATTCAGGGAAAACAAGAGGCAGAGATGAGGAGGGAGAGGAATGCAGGCACGAAGGATAGCCCATGAAAATGGCCAATTGGGAGATGGAGTGTGTTGTGCAAAGACCAGCAAGGAGGATGGTATCACTGGATCACAGACCATCTGGATGGAAAGTGTACGATGCAGGAAGAATGCAGTGATGGGGGCAAGTTGTGATGGACCTTGAATGCAAAACAGAAGATTTTATGTTTGATCCTTGAAGTGATAGGGAGCCAGTGGAATAGCGTGAGTAGGGGGAGTTCTTGTGGTCAGACTTGTGTGTTAGGAAGATCACTTTGGCAGCAGAATGGACAGTGGACTGCAGCAGGTGTCTACAGTCCACCTGGCCAGCACACCAACCAGCAGCTATTGTAGTATTCATGGCGTGAGGTAATGGATGAGGTGTGTATGGCCTGAGTCTTCTCTAGAATAATCACCTGTACTTTCTTTAAGTGTATATAAGGCAGGCTCTTCTCAAATGAATTATACAAAAGTCAGGGATCAGAGTAATGCATGAATCTTGCAGAAAGAAAGATTTAGACTTGATGTCATAAACACCCACCCCAGAATGATTCTAAGAATCCCAAATTAAATTTAAGCTTGGACTGCCTCCTGTCCCTCCCTCAGGTTACTTTATTTTTTCAGATAGTCTGGCTTTCCTGCCTTGTGAGTGGCTACTGCTTGGTAGGTTTGTAGAATTTGCTCCTCTCTTTTCTGCAGGAGTTGTTTCCCCAGCTGATGGCTGTGAGATATGGCCTGGAAGCAGGTTGGCTGTTCTGGAGAATGCTGCCACTGAAAGGACTCTTGTGTATTTTTCTGTGTATTGGTAACAATTGGTCAGCACTTGTTGCTGGTAGTTATGAGGGAGGTGGGCTCAGTCTTTCCAGTGATTTCTCCTCTCCAAGATGTTTATGGGGACTGGGCTTGATGAAGGTCTGGTGGATTGGGAGAGCCTCTTCTTTCCTCGACTCTGGGGTTCAGGATATGGATTTGTCTCCATCTTTGTTTCTGGAGAGATCCTGGAGAAGGTGGTGGTGATGTATTGACTTGTCTGACACATGCTGCTCCCCACTTCTCTCCCAATAGACTTTGAAAGACAATTGCTTCCATTGTCCAAAAGAGTTAACAAACCTCCTCAAGCAATGAGAGCACATCCTGAATGACAATTACTAGGCACTCATCCTATAATCTACAAAATAATCATGTAGAAGGTTGCTGTGGCAACTCCATCTTCTCAAGTTCTCATCATTTGCATTTTCATTATGTTTTTGACATTGTCTATAGATTTTTTTCCAGGGAAAATTTTGTGGAGACTACTGATTACTTAACAGCCCCATACCAGTCATCTAGTCAAGAAGAGATCTGCACTGCCATCCATGAATGAATGAATGAAAAAGCATTTGTTAAGCACTTACTATGTGTAAAAAATTGTCCTAAATGCTGTAGTACATACCTCCAGTGCAAATTCTCATGTCTACTTTCTGAACCCCACAAATCCATGTTTATGAATTCAGTGTTATTATCCAAAAGATGTGTCTAATTTGTTGGAAGTGTGCTTCAAAGGGAATGAAGGGCAATAGGAAGGACAAGAACAGAACATCTAGATCTGGAACTTGCCCTAGGGGGGATGTTCCCTCTAATCTCAGACCTTCCTCATTCTTATCCCCACACTACTCCTCTGCACAGCCTAACATTATGCTCAACATTCAGTAGGTTATCAACAAATAATTTGTGTTCTAAAACAATTTGACTTAAAATCTAATAAACAAAGAACTGCCTAACTCAGATTTCATTGATCATCTACTCTGATCTTCCTCAAATTTTTTGGGTCTAGAATGGTGTTCCCAATTCTCCCAACTCTTTGACGTATGTAACTGTAACTATGATTTTTCTTCTCTCTGACTCTAACAATCAAGAAAAGTTTTGGTGCTGCAGACCTACAGTCAGGAAAAGGCTTCCTTTAGACAATGTCAGTCAATCCAGAAGTCTCTGAGTATCTCTCTTCTGCCAGGCTGTCAGAATATTCTTGAGCCCCAGGAATCTCTTAATGCAGGGCCATTGCTGGGATGAAATAAGATAGTGGGATGTCATTGGACAGTTAAGACTGACAGATTTACTTTTAGTTAACACAGCATAGAAATTCCACACAGCTTCTCTGGATACAGAGCTTCTTGTCTCCATATAAGCATATCTGGTTGTCAGAGTAGAGTGTGAGGGAAGAGTATGAGGACTTGAATGGCCTTCAGAAATTCAATGAGTTGGAGAGGTAATGACTACCCACTGGAGGGACTTTTTATAGCCTTAGAGGACCAGGAAGCTTCATCAGGGAAAACAGGCCAATCAGGTTCCTTTCAGTCAAGAGATATTTTGTAAGCTGTTTATTGTGTGCCAGGCACTGTGCTATGCTGGAAATATGAAGAAATGTCAGATGGTCCCTGCTCTCTCAAGGAGTTCACAGACTAGTGGGGGAGTCAACAGTCAGACTTCTATGAAGAAACAAGCCATATACAGGCAATACTGGAAATAATCACCATGAGGAAGGTGCTAGAAATTTGCAGGAAACAGAAAAGCTTTCTATAGATGGTGGGATTTTAGCTATACTTGAAGAAAACTAGGGAAGTCAAGTGGCAGAGGAGAGGAGAGAGAATATTCCAGGTGTGTGGGATAGCATTCCAGGTGTGGGGAAAGAGTACATCATAGTGGCAAGGAAAGGCACAGAGGGAGTGTATAACTTTTAGAGACACTGGAAAGTTGAGGGTGGGTAGTTTATGAAAGACTTTGAATGCCAGAGAGGATTTCATACTAGATGCTGAGTTGAAAGGGAGCCATTGGATTTGATCTACTAGAAAATCAGGTTGGGAGGGAAGGCACACGGTCAGACTTATTCTTTAAGAAGATGATTTTGAGAGCTGAGTTCAAGTCATACTGGAATGGAGATATAATGGGGGTTGAGATGGGGTAGATGGTGGGATTTTAGCTGAGAAATGAAGAAAGCCAGAGAAGTCAGAGATGGTTAGCAACATTAGTGAGGGAAGTTTCAGTTGAATGATGAGGTTAAAAGGCAGACTGTAGAGAGTTAAGAAGAGAGAGGAAAGGAAACATGAGTGATTATTACAAATGGCCTTTTCCAGGAGTTTAGTCACAAAAGGGAGGTGATATATGGGATGATAATTAGAGGGGCTGAATGGATCCAGGAAGAGTTTTTTAAGGATGAGAGAGACATAGACATATCTTTAGGCATGGGAAAACAGGAAGTACACAAGGAGATTTTGAAGTGACAGAATGGGGACGATGAAGAGAGCAGTCTGCTAGAGGAAATGGGCTGGAAGGGATCACTTGTGCAGGTAGAGAGGGGTCTGGCTTAACAAAAAGGAAGCACATCTCTATGTCTGAGACAGAGGTGGAGGAAGAGACAGTGGAAGAAGGCATCTGAGTGGTGTGAGAGAATGAGGAGGGGACAAGGAGCTCTCAGGGAATGAGCTCAAAATTTGCAGTAACATATGAGGCAAGGTTGTCAGCTGAGGGGGTGGATGTGTGTGTGTGAAGGAGCCAGGGGAGGGATACAATTTTTCTGAAGAGTTGTTGCGGTGAGTAGGAGAGTGATTTAAGTAGAGAAGTATACAAAATTACTTTGGGGCTCCAGGATTAGGTTTGTTACCAATTGGGGAAAATTAATCACTGTTTTAGAAGGGAAGGAAGAGGCATGGATCAAACCTACATTGTGGAGAAATACTGGTAGACATTATTCCTATCACACAGGACTTGGAATTGAAATTTTAAAATACTTTGGTGAATTTGACAGCAGCCCTTTAACAATTTACTGTCAATGGTTTTCATCTTTGGAAAAGGAAATGAAATGGAATTTTGGGCCATGCCTTTCATTATTCTGTTAACATAGCAAAGCAGCTGTAGGAAGAATGAGGCTTTCTGGGAAGTTATCTCCCTGGACTCAAGTTTTTCAGAGCATCTGTCTTTTTCTCTTGAAGATGATACAGGATACATTGTCGTCTGTGGTGATGACAGATGATCAGTGTTGGTCTGGGTGTGTCTTACTGTGGTTAGATCGTTTTTCAGTAGCAACTGACTTCATGAATTGGGAGTTTCTTGGCAAAGATACTGCAGTGGTTTGCCAAGTCCTTCTCCAGCTTATTTGGCAGATGACTAACTGAGGCAAACAGGGTTAAGTGACTTGCCCACGGTGACATAGCTAATAAGTATCTGATTTGACCTCAGTAAGATGAGTCTTCCTGAGTCCAGGCCCAGTGTGCTATCCACTGTGTCACCTAGCTGCCAGTGGTTATGCTACCATGTCCCCGTGGGGTCCCTCTGATGCATATATGTGTATTAAAGATTAGGTGATTTACTGAGAGGGTATCTGGCAGAGCTTTCCAATGTCTTTGGTGCTGAAGTGATGTTTTTATATCTGTTGATTTCTCAGAATTCAATTCAGGCCAGTAAGTAGCTGCTGAATGTTCACAAGGTGAAAGTGGATAGTTTTTGGAAATGACTTTTCTTTTGACATTTAAAAAAGAAAAGTATCCCTCATCCTTCTAGTCTTAGAACATCTAGAGAGATGAGAGTACACTAGTGAGATTAGAGTCTAAGAGCACTGATCAATTGGGAAAAACTGGGTTCACATCCTTCCTTGCTAGCTGTGGACACTTCCTAGCTATGTGACTTCAGACAAGTCCCATCACCACTCAGGGGTTCAGTTTTTTCCTCTGTAAAATGAGCAAGTTGGATTAGTTTTCCTTTGAGGTCCCTTCCAACTCTAGTTTGTAGAACTTGGACCCAGGTCTTCTTGACTCCCAGACTGGCCCCCTATTGCCTATCCCAGGCTCTATCACATGTTTGTATTAATGCAATCTGAAATCAACCTACCTTCCATAGCCACAGGCCAGGCATAGAATACACACACACACACACACACCCCTTCTCCTAATGAACAGGTTAGGGAGGGAGGGGTCAGAGCTCCAACCTTCCCACAGGTGTGAGATACACTGCTCCCTTTCACTCTACTGTCCCATTCTGAAGCCCTCAAGGCTGAGCAGCACCACCCCTCTTTCCCCCAGTTCCCCCTTAAGGATGCTGTTTCCCTAAAAGAAGGGGCAAAGATCCCCAGGGCATCAGTGGCTCTCCTAGCTCCCTCACTTACTTGTAAAGATCTAGAAGACAGATGAGACACAAGGTAGAAGCCAGTATCTAAGACAGTCCTGCACATGTCTTGGGGGTACAGATCTAATAGTGGTATTGCTGGGTCAAAGAGTATGCACAGTTTCATGGCCCCTTAGGCACAGTTTCCAAAGTGCTCTCCAGGATGATTACCTTAGTGCACTACTCCACCAAAAGTGCCTTAGCATCCCTATTTCTCCACATCCCCTCCAACATTTGGCATTTTTGGTATCTCAGGGCACTTTTTCTCGTTTGCATGTCTCTATTCAGTAGTTATTCAGAGCACTATTAAAAATAGCATTTTACTTTTTCCCAATTAAGTATGAAGACAATTTTTAACATTCATTGAAAAAAATTTTTGAGTTGCCAATTTTCTCCCTCCCTCACTTCCCTCTTCCCTGAGATGTCAAGCAATTGATAGAGGTTATACATGTCCAATCATGCAAAATATATTACTGTTGGTCATATTATGAAAGAAGACACATATCCAAACCAAATTAAGCACAAAAAATAATAAAATTAAAATAGTATGCTTCAATCTATATTCAGACTCCATCAGTTCTTTCTCTGGATATGGATAGAAGTTTTCATCATGCATCCTTTTGAATTTGCTGAGAATTGCTAAATCATTCACAGTTGATCATTGTACAGTATTGCTGTTACCGTGTAAGGTGTTCTGGCTCTGCTCACTCTAACTTGCATCAGTTCTTATAAGTCTTTCCAGGTTTTTTCTGAAATCCACCTGCTTGTCATTTCTTATCACACAATAGCATTTCATCATAATCATATTCCACAGCTTCTTCAACCATTCTCCACCTGATGGACATCTGCTTCAATTTCCAGTTCTTAGCCACCACAGAAACAACTACTGTAAATATGCTAGTGTAAGTAGGTCATTTCCCCTTAATTCATCTCTTTGGTATACAAACCTGGTAATGTTATTGCTGGATCAAAAGGTATTGCAGTATGATCGTCCTTTGGGCACAGTTCCAAAGTGTTCTCCAGAATGGTTAGAATAGTTCCCAACTCCACCAATGCATTAGTGTCCAAATTTTCCTGCATGTCTTCCAAAATTTATCATTTTCCTTTTTTGTCCTATTAACCAATCTCATAGGTCTGAGGTGGTACTTCAGACTTGTTTTAGTTTGCCTTTCTTTAATCAATAGTGATTTAGAGCATTTTTTTCATATGGCTATAGATAGCTTTTATTTCTTTGTCTGAAAACTGCCTGTTCACATCCTTTTACCACTGTGATGATTAAAAAAATTCAAGAGAGAAACTTTCTGTGTAGTCATTTCATCAATAATGCTAGTGTTTAATTAATGTGAAATGTCAGTGGTACTCTCAAACCCCAAGGACTATCAAAGAGGCAGGTTTACAGCTTATATGCCCTTGGAAAAGTGAGTGCTTCAGAGGGTGGCATTCAACTGATTGGTTAACAATTAATGAAAGAATGAGAGGTGGAACCATTCTAATGAAGAGCTGGGGGATGTTATTCTAAATTGTCCAGCCTTGGGCAATCTAATCAAAGAATTTATCCCCACCCAAACTTGAGTAGGGCACAATGGGCTTCCAGTCTCATTTTCAGCAATGTTTTTCAGACTGAGGACTTACAGGTTCCTGAAAAACTAATGGTTTTAATTCAATAATTGACTATTAATGTAAGGAAGAAATAAGCATTAATTTCACCAACAATTGGGGAATGACATGTATTCTAAGAAATTTGACTAAGTTCTGCATATATTTGAGAAATGAGGCCTTTATCAGAGACACAATGTATAAATTGTATGAAGTTGGAAGCTTTCTGCTTTTCTTCAAATTTTGGCTGCATTGGTTTTGTTTCTGCAAACTCTTTTTTAATTTGACATAAAAAAATTATACATTTTTAATCTGGTAACACTCTGTGTCTCATTTAGTCATAAATTCTTACCTTCTCCACAGATCTGACAAGTAAACTATTTTTTTGCCTTCTTATTTGTTTATAGCATCACCCTTTATATCTAAAAATGATCAACCTATTTTAACCCTCTCTTCATATATGGTGTAAGATATTGGTCTATACTTACTTTCTGCCATACTGTTTTGAAGTTTTCCCTGCAGCTTTTGTCAAATAGTGAGTTCTTGTCCAAAAAGTTTAGGTCTTTGGTTTATTAAACACTAGATAATTATGGGCATTAATTACTAAGTCTTGTGTTCCTAATCTATTCCATATATTCACCATTGTATTTCTTAGCCCACACCAGAGAGTATTAATAATTACAGCTTTATTATACAGTTTAAGATTGTGTACAGCTAGGCCACCTTCCTTCACATTTTTGAAATTAATTCACTTTATATTCTTTATCTCTTGTCCTTTTAGATGAATTTTGTTATTATTTTTCTAGCTTTATATGATAATTTTTGGTGGTTTAATTGGTAAATGAATATGTAAATTAATTTAGGTAAAATTGTCATCTCTTTTTTTCCTTCTTTTTTTATTTTGGTTAGGCAATGGGGTTCAGTGACTTGCCCAGGGTCACATAGCTAGTAAGTGTGATGTGTCTGAGGCCGGATTTGAACTCAGGTCCTCCTGAATCCAGGGGCGGTGCTCTATCTACTGTGCCACCTAGCTGCCCTGTAAAATTGTCATCTTTATTATATTACTTAGGCCCACACATGCACAAGTGGTATTTTCCCAACTGTTTGTGAAAATTGTTTTGTAATTGTATTTATATAGTTTCTGGGTTTGTCTTGGCAGATAGACTGCCAAGAATTTTATATTGTCTAATTTAAATGAAATTTCTCTTTGTATCTTTTGCTGCTAGATTTTTATTAATATGTAGAAATGTTGATGACTTATGTGAGTATTTTATATTCTGCAGACTTGTTGAATTTGTTAATTATTTGAACTAAATCTTTTAGTTGATTCTCTAGTATTTTCTAAGTATACAATGAAGGAGTGACAGATTTGTTTTCTTGTTGCCTATTCCAACTCCTTGCATTTCTTCTTCTGTTCCTATTGCTTTAGCAAACATTTGTAGTGCAATGTGGAATAATAGCAGTGATAATGGGCAATCTTGTTTCACCCATGGTCTTATTGGGAAGGCTTCCAGCTTATCCTCATTACATATAATGCTTGCTGATGATTTTTGAGATGCATTACATGTCATTTTAAGAAAAGCTCCATTTATTTCTATGTTCTTCAGTGTTTTTCCTAGGAATGTGTACTGCATTTTGTGAAAATCTTTTTTCTGTATCTTTTGGGATAATCATACAATTTCTGTTGGTCTTGCTATTGATATGGTTGCTTATGCTGATGCTGTTCCTAATACCAAACCAGCCCTGCATTCCTGGTATCAAAACCACCTGGTCATAGTGTATGACCCTGATGATATGTTGTAATGTCCTTGCAAGCATTTTATTTAAAATTTTTGTATCAATATTCATTAGGAAAATTGACCTATACTTTTCTTTATCTGTTTTGGCTCTTCCTGGTTTAAATAAAAGCACCATATATGTGTCATAAAAGGAATTTGGCAGGATTTTTCCTTTACCTATAATCCCAATTATATTATATAGTATTAGAATTAATTGTTTTTTTAAAATGTTGGATAGAATTCATGTGTGAATCAATCTTGCCCTGGGGATTTTTTCTTAGGCTGCTCATTGATGGCTTATTCGATTTCTTTCTCTAAGATCTGATATTTTAAGTAGTCTTCATTGAATATGTCTTTGTAAATATTCATCCATTTCACATAGATTGTCAGATTTGTTGTCATACAGCTTGTTAAAATACCTCTTAATCACTGCTTGAATTTCATCTTCATTGGTGGCAAATTCACCCTTTTCATTTCTGATACTGGGAATTTCATTTGACAGTCAGTTAGCTGGCACCACGTGTAGCATGCAGGGCCTGAAATCAGAAAGACTCATTTTCCTGAGTTCAAATTTAGCCTCAGACATTTACTAGTTGTATGACCTTGTGCAAGGCTTGTTTGCCTTAGTTTCTCATCTGTAAAAGCATGTGGTAAACCACTCCACTGCTTTGGCCAAGAAAATCCCAAATGGGGTCACAAATAGATATCACTGAAACAACTAAACAACAACAATACAAATTTCTTTCCTACTTTTTAAAAGAATCAAACAAGCCTATAGTTTATCTGTTTTACTGTTCTTTTTTCCCCATAAAGCTGTTTCTTAGTTATAGTAGTTTCATTTTTAACTTTCAATTTCATTAACTTATCTTTTGATTTTCAGGTTATTTAATTTGGTATTTAATGGGGGATATTGGCATTTGTCTTGGAAGTTTTGGATGTAGCAGTTTTGACCTTGTTGTCTTCTTCTGAGATTGTGTTTTGATCTTCCCTGTCGCCACAATAAGTTTCTATGGTCAGATTCTCTTTTTATTGTTTGCCCATTTTCCAGCCTATTTCTTTTTTTTTTACTTTTAACTTTATGTTAATTTGGCTCTGCTCTTTAGGGTGGATGGAGCACTGTCCCAAGCTTGGGGTCTTTTATGCAGCTGTTTTCAGATATCATTCTGAGGGTCCCTAAGTTTTCAGATTTTCCAAGGTTGTGTGATCTAAAGAGAGGTGCAGTTACTTCTCTCCTGGCCTGTGCTCTGGTCTGTGAACTACCACAAGCACCCTTTTCCACCTTTGTACTGTGAGCAGGTTTCCCACCCCTGCAGCCACAAGCTCTGGTGTGCTAGTGCTTCACTTCACCCGAGACGGGAGACCCAGGAATCTGACACAGATCCACCCATGAGTGATGCACTGGCTGCATTTTCCCTTTAGAAATCTTTCAAAGTAATAGAATCTACAGACAACATTAAACAAGACATGAGCTGAAGATTTTTTCTAGAAAAGAAAAACAGACAAAATAATGAGACAAACACACAGACAAGATAAAACTCGATTTAGGGAAAGTGGGTAGAAACCATTGCTTATGGCTACCCTCAAAACCAAAAATTCACCTGATCAGAATAAGATTTTCCAATAACTATCCTGAATTTCTTTAATTTGCAATAATGATTAGAGCCAAAATGGCTAAAAGAAATAAACAGCTGTATTACATTTAGTTTCATGCGTGATGTCCCATAGCTCAATAGCATCTTGTTTAATCATTTATGTAATTACCAGACATGTTAGGGGAGTTCTTCTCAGGTTCCAAGAGCATGTAGAAAGAAGACAAACTCAATATAAAATAGACCTATTTGAGGACCATCAAATCAAGACCACATAATTCACCTGAAACATCAGAGAATTTCAATTGTTACATCGTGAGGGACTGAACTAGAAAATGAGTCTTTCCAAACTTATCAGATAGATGCATCAAAAAGGAAAATAATTTCACTTGCTTCACAATTATCAAGGAAATTTTACATGTAAAAGTCTTAATCTACTTTTGAAACCTGTGACACGTGTCCACTAAGTCCCTCTTAATTAGGACATTATGAAATTAACACAATGAAAAGGATGTATCAATCTTCTGTAAACTAAGTACTCATAAGATGTCAGACCCCCGGTCTCTACTATTTGTAATTCAAGTGACAATTTAAAATGATTCCTCACTCTAGCAGTACTATACTAGCATATATTATTTATTCAAAAGTCTCCAACAGTATTTATCTCTTATGTTTATCACAATGAAAAAATGAGGCATCATTAAACATTTGCTTTTATCAAAGGAATTTGTTATGTGAGGAGAAAGGGAAGGACATGGTGGTATTGATACTATTCACTAGTTCAGTTTGATTTCAGGTATGAGTCACAGGCAGCCAAACCATGGGAAAGGATGTCACAGCCAGGCTCAGAATTATGCAAGTGGCAAAAGGTGTTATATGGGAAATTGAGTCAAGAAGGTCCTCAATTTAGTGTTCCTAAGCTCATCCCTCCTCAAGTATCCCCCAGGGACAGATATCCACTGGTGTAAATTCACAGATGACACAACTATTGAGCTGCTGACATTTTTACTAGTGGCCTCAGTAGAGATCAGACAATAAAACCTGAAATCAAAACTGTGAAGTATATCAAATTATAGTCCCAAATTTTCTGCCTCAAACACCAAAACTTCATTAGTTATATGTTAGGGCAGGATATAATTATTATGTTCATACATAGCAGTGTTAGTTCAAATTCATATAGTAGTCATTAACAGATGAATTTTTCATATATTCAGTATAGTTGTTGGAGGTGAAATTCACCACATGTACATATGTCCTGAAGAATGTCTAAACAAATACATGATAGGTTTTAAAACTCTCTCTGTGGCCTGCTCTGTAGATAGGAGAAAGGAAGGGAAAGTACGTGTGGCCATTTCAGGTGGGCTTCAAAATACAGCCTGCCAAGAGGATTTTTAAGTTCTAGAAAAAGCTTTAACCCACTGAGCAAGTCAAATGGAGCAACTACCACAGGAAATGATGGAGACACAAGCTGGTTGAATGTTGGTTAACTTGGACAAGCAGCACAAATACTACATTCTGAAGTTTTACACGAATACAGTGAATATTAGTTTACACATAATGAATAGTTGGCTCAAAAATTAACTTTAGTACAAACTGAGTATTAATAGCTGATAATTTCATCATTATCTAAATGATTTCAGATGAAACACTTCTAATTTAAAGTTGAATTCATAAATTTCCTACTTTGGGTGGGAGGGGTTCTAGTTCCTTAAACTGCAGTATTTCAGAGTTTGACAATATGGTGTCAGCAGGGCTGGTAAGGTCTTATGCTATAACAGGTCAAGCAGGAAGTCCAAAAGACTTTCACAGACAAAGATTTCTTAAGAATATTTCCTATCCATTTCTCCTAACAGTGTCATTTATCATTATTATTATTTTCTTAATTTCAAACAAAAATACCTCATTAAGTGTTAACAGTTTTCAAACATAATTTTTCACATTCTATAACAGATACATTTATGGTCTCATGGTATTCAGATCAATGGGGGAAGCAACCTGTCCTAACAATTTTTTTTTTCAGGTTTATAATACAAGAGAAAAGATTGCATACCCAACATCAAGAATTTAACACATGAAACGTATTACTGTCAGATGATAATAATTCAGTGAGATGCATTTTAAAATTATGTTACAGGAAAAATCATCTATCTTATCTCCTTTGGGATCTTATTAATCACATCCAATGACATCTAAAACTCAGTATAAAATTATCTAGCATGGAATGATTACAGTTAATTGAAGAAGTGACAGTGGTTCATTGACATAGTTCCTATCACATGCCAAACTTTTTTTCTACTTTTTTAAGATTACTTAGGAGCCAGATAGATGACACAGTGGATAGAGCTCTGCTTGGAGTCAGAAGGACCTGAGTTCAAATCCAGCCTCAGACACTTTACACTCACTACCTGTGTGAAACTGGGTAAGTCACTTAACCTTTATTGCCTCACCAAAAATCAAAAAAGGAGGAAAAAAAATTACTTTAAAGGATTTCAGAAGCCTACTTTCTGTAGTACTTTACAATGTTTAGTTTTTGATTTCTCAGTTATTACTTGACCACTTGATAATTCACATTAATGAGGCAGTTATACATAGTAAGACTGAAGCTTTTCCCTTTAGGAGACTAGTTTAGAGGAAAATATACACTACTCAATATTTAATAGGTTTTTTTAAACAGTCTTGCTATCTTTTAGCAGTCCATTTCATGAGATGCTAAACTTGCTTTAGCCAAATAACACCAATTTAATCCATTTCAAAGTGACATTACTTAAGAATGGTTACAAATTTAGATCACCACTATAGTTTAGAGGCATTCCTCAAACCTCTAATTAAATCATAAGAATTTCACTCAATAGGCACTTCATTATTAAAATGCCTTTTTTTCTTCTCCCTCCCCACCTCCTGCAAAGGCTGTCATCACATTCATTTGAATATCTCAGTAGGGAAGTAGCCTAATAGCATTTCACAATATTTTTTTAATTTTGACATAACAGTATATTTTAAATGTATATTTTTCTAGTTAAAGAGAATTCACATTTCGAATCAAATGCCTCCTATTCTTCTACATTCTACAAAATAAGAATATTTAGAAGTCTAAAGAATATAATTTCTGTTTGTTGTTTTTTTAACATCATGCTCAATTTTCCAAGTTCTTCTCAAATCAAATTTCATTTATTAAATAAAAAAAATATTAATTTATCCTTCTTAGAAAATCATTCATGTTATTATCTTTAACAGGTTGTTTAGTCCAAAACCTAGTAGCAATAGTTCACATTTATACATTTCTCATGCTAAGCACTTCAGAATCATTTAATTCCTCAAACAAACTTGTGAAGTAGGTGCTGTTATTATTATTATTATCTTCTTGTACATACAAAGAATGATCAAATTCTCTAATATATTACAATTATAAAAATTTCCAATGCTATCAATTCTTGATTTGTAATTACTAGTGGCAGTTACTAAACCTCACTTTTCACAAGGGTCCATTGTTCTTAGTTGCCTTACATAAAAAAAAAAATCGTGGTGATGCTCCCAACCCTAATAATGGCTCCTTTATTCCTTTAGATAAAACAAAGTACCAAATAAATTCTTTTTATTTCTTACTTACTCCCAACCAGTGCACTTTAAGGCATTTTCTTAATGAATTCTTGAAATACCTCCTTTAAAATTAGTTTTTTTCTTAATGTGATCAAAACCCTTCCTCAAATTTCCTTTTTCCAAACTTCAACTCCTTTTCTTTTAAGCTCTGCATTCATACTCTGTCAGTGGAGAATCCAACATTCCTTAACTCTCTACTCATTTTTCTCTCATGCTTAATTGTTTAAACTGTCATCTCTTTTTTCATTTGACAAAAACCCTTCAAAGCCAGACCTTTCTTGTTACCTTATCCAACACTTCTCTCACTTTCTCCTGCTATTTAATTCCTCTAGCCACTAATTGCCAAGATTTCAAATTTAAGGCCCAGGCAGCTGTGTGAAAAAAATAATAATTTAATTATGGAAAATAAAGACTTTTAATATTTTCCTACTGTCATTCCTCACTGGCTACTTACTGGGTAAGTACAAATTAGTATGTCTTTAGATGGTATTTGTTAGAATATTTGATTTTTAAAATTGCTGTTATCTTCTTCTTTTACAGAAACATAAATGTTTGCAGCAAGTAAAGACAGAAGCACTTTAATAATGTTTCTCCACCATCACCACTGTATATGTATGTAAGTATGAACACTATTTTTTTAAATTAAACACAAACAAATGTAGTTTAACAAACTAAAGTTAGTATTTATTTGTGAAATCACGAGCAGTATTTATTTATATTTTGGGGCAAAATCTTTTTGATCTTGGATAAGTGGCTAAATTTAGACACAAGAGGTAAAAATAGTGATGAGTCCTTCAGAGTCTTTACTATCAGGTTGTTCTACATTTAAATTAACAACAAAAAAGGAAATATGTTGAATCATGCAGCTCTCAAGAAAGTGAAGTTTAAACAGATTATTGAAATTGAAAGATGCAGTTTTTGTATTTGTCACTGAGCAGAAATCTTATTTTTTTCCATAATGACTTAAGACTTTCAAAACAGTGTTCTTTTTGCTCTTCCAGATGAATTTGGGAGTCTACCTGCCAAGACAAACCCAGGAACCCAGTGAACGCAGTGAAACTCAGTGAAGAGACCCAGTGAACACAATTACAAAATACTTCTCCCACAAATAAAGTCCAATCTAAATAATTGGAAAATGTGGTATATGAATGTAATGGAATGTTCTTGTGCTACAAGAAATGATGAGCAGGAAGACTTCAGAAAAACCTGGAAAGACCCCTATGAACTTATGCTGAGTAAAGTGAACACAGCCGGGAGAACATTGTACACCACACTGTGTCATGAAAACTTTGATAGACTTAGCTCCTCTCAGCAATGCAAGGATCCAAGACAACTCCAAAAGACTCATGATCAAAAATGCTATCCACATCCAGAGAAAGAACTTTGGAGTCTGAATGCAGATAAAAGCATACTATTTGTTCTCTTTTTTGTTTTTTTGTTTGTTTGTTTGTTTCTTCTTTCTCATAGTTCTTCCCATTGGTTCTAATTCTTCTTTACAACATGAGTAATGTGAAAATATCTTCAATATGAAAATGTGGAGCCTATATTAAATTGCACTCAGTGTTGGGGAGGGGGAAAGGAAGAAGGTGAAGAAAATTTAAAAATCAACATCTTATGGAAGTGAATGTTGAAAACTAAAAAAAAATAAATTAATTTTAAAAAAGAAAAATATTATAAGATCCCCCATTAAATTGTGACATCCTCTATTAGAACATAAGCTCCCCATTTAGACTAAAAACTCCTTGAGGACAGGGACTTAATTTTGCCTCTTTCTGTATCTCCTGCAATGAGTGCAGTGGTGCTGAGTAAATATTTGTTTTTTCACTTATAGTATTAAGAGTTTTCAAAGTTATGATTTCCCCCCTCTTTAACTATCAATTCAGTACTGTGTTCCTTCAGTTACTTTAGTGTATTATTTTTCATATGGCTGTATTCCCAACAGCTCTTTTTTCCTCATCCCATTACCCCTTTCTCTTTGAGGTTTTGCTTATTAATATCTTTTTTTGCTTCCTTTTTTTCTAGCTATTTTCTTCTTTCCCCACTTTGCCCCTCTCAGCTGGTCCAAAAGATTTCCCTTCCATCTACCAAAACATGGCCTCCCTTCTTCTTCCTTCCCTTTTTAAATCCTTCCTACATCCTCGCCCATTCCCCTGAAGTCTCTTCACTTCCTTAGAACACGAGTGAACTTGCCCTCTTTGCTAATCTTCAATTTTACCCACAGAGAACACACATTCCACTTTATCCTCTTTTCATTCACCATCCCATTTGTAGTCCCACAAATATCACTGATTCACTGATAGGCAGGGTACGGCCAACATCTGTCCATTGCTCATCGAACTTGGTGTTTTGTTGTGCACAATAGTTCACTTGGCTATAGAGCCTACCTAGGGCCTAGGATTTCCCAATCACCTGATGAATCAAGACCAGCTTGATTTTCTATCTTGAATGCGCATTGATGAGGTGGGAGACAAGATGGAAGCAACTCTGTTTATTTTTAGCAAAGCACTTACTTATATAGTAAAATAACAGGAACTCTTTCTCAAGTTACAATGACGTATAGCCCATGCTGTGCTCAAGGACAGTGCATGCACGTGCTACGCACTTATCTGACTCCAATCCCAGAATAGACTGCTAATGATCATACAATAAATAGGGGAGTTAAAGATTGTTTCAGATCCATACAATGGAGCACCGAACCAGGCGACCTTTGCTCAAAGATCAGCACCCAAGAGGGGCCTTCACCCATCAGTGAGACCTCTTGAACAGCCTGTGTCCCTCTACATCCTTATAGATCCCTAACAGTGTTTCTCAACTGAATTATGAAATTGAAACACTGTGTGTCTTGGAAATTTCACTCTTGATGCTGGTTCTTTTCTAGAGGTGATCTACTCATTTTTTCAATTTCATATTTCATTTTCTATCTTGGGAAAGTCTAGACAGTTCTCTTGCGTAATTTATTGCATTGTAGCATGAAGGTTTTTGGTCCTATTCTCTCCTTCTGGGAAACCTCTTATCTCTATGTTGTCTCTATGCATCCTATCTTCTAGATATGTTTCTTGTGTAGTGACCATATTTTCTTTAAATGTTTTTTTCTCTTCTTTTAGATTGTCATTCACTTCTGTGCACTTTTCAGTTTATCAATTCTGATCATTGTTTTTACTATGCAGTCCATATAGTCTGCTCTCATAATTCTCAAAATAACCCTAAGGTTTTAAGCTATACCCCCAAACTGGGAAAAATGGCAGCTGTCAATGTTGGAGGGTTGCTAAAAGAAAGGCACATGAATACATTGTGAATGGAGCTGCGAAATGTTACAATAATTTCATAAATCAATTTGGAATTATGCAAATAAAGTGACTAAAATGTTTATAACCTTTAAATCAGAGAATCCATTAGTGACCTTGTACCCCAAGGAAGCCATGATAAGAAGAAGGACTATATTCTTCAAAATATTTATAGCAAGAAATTTTGCTGTTAGCTAACAAGTGGAAACAAATAGATGCCTATGGGTAATGGGTAATAGCTTAAAAATCTGTGGTACATGAATGGTATGGAATATTGCTACACTATAAAAAGTGATGTACCTGCTGAATACAGAGGAACATGGAAAGATCAATATGAACTGATTCAGAGTGATGTAAGCCAAGCCAAGAAAAAAAACATACACAATAACCACAACAAAGGAAATGGAAACAAAGCACCTAAATTAAAAGGAAATGTAACAAAATCATAAAGATTAAGTATGAGTCAAATGAAGAGATATGAGAACACACCCCCAACCTACCCCTTTGTGGAGATTAGACGTCTACAGATGTTATGGCTTGCACATGTTTTCAGACATTTTCAATGTATCAATCAATTTTGTTGAATTAATTTTTCTCATTATAAAATACTATTGGTCATATCATATGGTTCTCTGAGAGAAGGAAGGGAAGGGATTTGTAGGGTAAGGAAGATGATGTGACATACACACACAAGAACCAACTTACACTTATTCTTTTACTTTTTTTGTTTTGTTTTTGGCTAGGCAATGGGGTTAAGTGACTTGCCCAGGGTCACACAGCTAATAAGTGTTATGTGTCTGAGGTCGGATTTGAACCCAGGTCCTCCTGACCCCAGTGCTGGTTCTCTATCCACTGTGCCACCTAGCTGCCCCAACTTGTTCTTTCAAAAAGGAAGAATTGCTAACGTATCAGAGAAAAGCAAGTGATACAGAAAAAAAAGATTAAGGACTGAAAATTTAAGAATTATTAGACAACTTGAAAACTAGGCCATACAAAAGAGCCTAGATATAATATTTCAAGCAATCACAAATGAAAACATTCTAGATCTCTTAAAACCAGAAAACAAAGGAGAAATGGAAAGACTCTATAGGTCACCCCTCCCATAAAGGAAAGGACCCCACCAAATGAAAACTCCCAGCAACATTAGAAACAAAATCCCAAGTTTACAGGTAAGAAAAAAAATATTGCCAGCAGTCTGAAAAGAAAGGATTTAAGTACCAAAGAGACATTCAGGAATATGTAGGATTTTCAGCCATTCCCCTATAGGAGCTGAGAGCTTGAAATACAATATTCCAGAATGCAAAGAATATGAGCTTACAAGCAAAATAACTCACTCAGCCAAACAGTATAATCTTACAGAGGAAAACATGGACTTTTATTGAAATGGAAGAATTCCATTCATTCCTGATGAAAAGCCTAGATCTGCACTGAAGCTTCAAAGTATAAACATCCTTGTTTTGTCATAAATTCTTCCTTTCTCCATAAATCTGACAGGTAGACCATTAATTCTCCTGGTTTGCTTATAGTATCAGCCCTTATATCTAAATAACATATCCATTTTGACTTTATATTGGTACACGGTGTAAGATATTGATCTATGCCTAGTTTCTGCTATACTCTTTTCCAGTTTTCCCAGTACATTTTTTTCTTATCCCAGAAGTTGGAGTTTTAGGGTACGTGAATCAGTAGATTATCATAATCATTGACTATTGTGTCTTGTGTACCAACCTATTCCACTGATCCACCACTCTATTTCTTAGCCAGTACCGAGTAGTTTTGATGATTGCTACTTTATATTTCAATTTAAGATCTAGTACAGCTAGGGCCACCTTCCCTTACTTTTATTTGCATTAATTCACTTGATATTCTGGACATTTCGTTTTTCCAGATGAATTTTCTTTTTATTTTTCTAGCTCTATAAAATAATTTTCAGTAGTTTCATTGGTATGGCACTGAATAAATAAATTAATGTAGGCAGAAGTGTCATTTTTATTATATTAGCTCAGCTTACCCATGAGCAACTGGTATTTTTCCAATTATTAGGATCTGATTTTATTTGTGTGAGGAGTGCTTTGTAATTGTGTTCATATATTTCTTTGGTTTGTTTTGGCAGGTAGACTCCCAAATATTTTATAATGTCTATAGTGACTTTAAATGGAATTTCTCTTTCTATATGTTGCTGTTAGGCTTTGTTTGTAATATATAGAAATAACAATGATTTATGTGGTTTTATTTCATATCCTTCCACTTTGCTAAAGTTGTTTATTATTTCAAGTAGCTTTTTATTTGCTTCTCTAGGATTCTCTAAGTATACCATCATATCATCCACAAAGACTGAGAGCTTTGTTTCTTCTTTGCTCATTCTAATTCCTTCAATTTCTTTTTCTTCACTTTTTGCTAAAGCTAACATTTCTAGTAAAATATTCAATAACAAAAAGTTGCATTTTTAATTTTTTTCTTTTAACATTTTTTAAACTTTGAATTTCAAATTCTCTCCCTTTTCTCTGTCCTCATCCCCCTTTACTGAGAAGGCAAATAATTCTCTAAAACTTATGTATTTGTAGTCTTGCAAAACAAGTCCATAATTATCATGTTGTGAAAGAAAATATAAACAAAAAACCTTAGGAAAAATTAAAAAAAAAGTTGCTTCAATCTGTGTTTAGACACTATCACTTCTTTCTCTGGGGATTGATAGCATTTTTCATCCTAAATCCTTCAGAGTTGTCATGGGTCTTTGTATTGCTGAGAATAGCTAAGTCATTCACAGCTGATCATCTTACAATATTGCTGTTACTTTGCCCCCAGTACATTTAACTTTGAATCAACTCATATAAATCTTTCTAGGTTTTTCTGAGATCATCTTGCTCATCATTTCTTATAGTAATGCAATATTTCATGATAATTACATAACACAACTTATTCAGCCATTCTCCAATTGATGTGCTTACCTTCAATTTCTAATCCTTTAACCCTGGAAAAGATTTGCTGTAAATATTTTTGTATATATACATCCTTTTCCTTTTTTAAAAAATCTCTTTCAGCATATAAACCTAGTAGTGGCATTGCTATGTCAAAGGGTATGCACGATTTTATAGCCCTTTGGGCATAGTTTCAAATTGCTCTATAGAATGGTTTAATCAATTCACAGCTCCAATATTAAAGTCTCATTTTTCCCAGGTCCCCTTCAACATTTGTCATTTACCTTTTATATCCTATATTCTAATCTAATAGGTATGTGGCAGTGCCTCAGAATTGTTTTAACTTGCATTTCTCCAGTCAGTAATGAGTTAGGATATTTTTTTCATATGGTTATAGATAGCTTTAATTACTTCATCTGAAAACTAATTATATCTTTTGCTCATTTATCAATTGGGGAATGGCTCTTATTTTTATAAATTTGACACTGTCCTTTATATGTTAAAGAAATAAAGTATTTTTCAGGGAAACTTGCTTCAAAATTTTTTTTTGCAGTTACTTTTGCTACATGTATTTCCTTCCATCATGTTCAAACTACCACCATTTAGTTTATTATGTCTCTCCTTCCACCCTGTCCTTCCTCAAAAGTGTTTTCCTTCTTATTACCTCTTCCCCCAATCTGTCCTCCCTTCTATCACCTTTCACCCTTATCTTATCCCCTTCCACTTCTATTTTCCTATATGGTAAGGTGTAGATTTCTATGCCCCATTGTCTGTACATCTTATTTCCCAGTTACATGTGAAAACAATTTTTAACATTCATTTTTTTAACTTTTTAAAATACTTTTTGTAACTTTTTATAACTTTGAGGTCCGAATTCTCTCCCTTTCTCCCTCCCCACCCACTAAGAAAGCAAGTAATTTGATATAGGTTATACATGCATAGTCATGCAAAACACTTCTATAATAATCATGTTGTGAAAGACTAACTATATCTCCCTCCATCCTATCCCACTCTCTCCCACCCCGTTTATTCTATTCTTGCCTTTCACTTTGTCCCTCCTCAAAAGTATTTGCTTCTGATTACCCCCGACGCAATCTGCTAACCTGCCTTCCCGTCTATTACTCCCTCTCTCTTATCTCCTTCCCCCTCTACTTTCTTGTAGGGTAAGATATATTTCCATTCCCGATTGAGCATGTATGTTATTCCCTCTTTAAGCTTACTCTGATTAGAGTAAGGTTCATTCATTCCCTCTCACGTTCTTCCCTTTTACCCTTCACTGTTTCTTCCCTCTTTTATGTGAGATAATTTATCCCATTCTACCTCTCCTTTTCTCCATCTCCCAGTACATTCCTCTCTTCCTCTCTCACCCCTTAATTTTATTTTTTAGATACCATCCCTTCACATTTAACTCACTCTGTGTGTGTGTGTGTGTGTATGTGTATACCCTCCAAATATCCTAATAATGAGAAAGATCTCATGAGTCACAAATATCATCTTTCTATGTAGGAATGTTAATAGCTCAACTTTAATAAGTCTCATATGATTTCTCCTTCCTGTTTACCTTTTCTTGCTTCTCTTGAGTCTTATATATGAAAGCCAATCTTTCTATTTAGCTCAGGTTTTTTCTCAAGAATGAATTAAATTCATCTATGTCATTGAACATCACTTTCCCCCCCTCATTGATTACATTCACTTTTGCTGGGTTTTAATCCTAGTTCCTTTGACCTCCAGAATATCATATTCCAAGCACTCAGACCTCTTAATGTAGAAGCTACTAAATCTTATGCTATCCTGATTGTGTTTCCACAATACTTGAATTGTTTCCTTCTGGCAGCTTGTGTTATTTTCTCCTTGATCTGGGAATTCTGGAATTTGGCTATAACATTCCTGGGAGATTTCAATTTGGGATCTCTTTCAGGACATGATTGACTGATTCTTTCAATTTCTACTTTACCTTCTGGTTCTAGAGTATCAAGGCAATTTTCCCTGATAATTTCTTGTAATTTTTAAATGATCTCTCCTGGATCTATTTTCCAAGTCAGTTGTTTTCACAGTGAGTTATGTCACATTGTCTTCTATTTTTTTTCATTCTTTTAGTTTTGTTTTATAATTTCTTGATTTCTCATGAAGTCATTAGCTTCCATTTGCTATGTTCTATTTTTTTTTCTTCAGCCACAGGAAAAGTTTTATTAGTGATAAATCACATAGACCAGGTAACACCCGTAAGGACAAGTGGGCATGAAAAAGTCTCAGTCTCTTGAGCGTGAGATTCTCAGCCCAGAATGAGGGCCAGGGTAGACCTTATATACTAAAGTGACTTTGGGTGAGCAGGGGAGGGTCTGGGAAAAGGGTGTGGGTGAGAATTTTGATTGGAAGGTCTGAGAGATTGAATAGACAATGGGAAAAGATGATGAGATCAAAAAGGTGGGGCTAGGGCTTTCAAAGGGAGATGAGGGGCTAGGGCCTGTAGACAAAGGGGAGCCAGATTCCCTTTGGGTAAAAGGGTGAAGACTTTGGCTTGGGCTACATCCCATCATTCCCCCCTCAAACAAATTTGACGCAAATTCTTTTGGGGAAAGGGGCGAAGGTCTCGGCTTCTGAAACTGCTTCCTGCTGGCAAGGGGCATAGAGCTGTCCCTGCCTTTCTGGGTCCTGTTTGAGGGGTCAAATGTCAAAACCTGGCTGATGCCAGGTTCAGCAGGCTAGAATCCTCAGGTTGGTATACAGCCAGAGCCGTCATCTGGAAGTTGATGGCTCCGACCCTAGAGGAAAGGAATCTGGCAAGGGTATTTAGTAAACATGGACCAAACAAACATAAGAAAAATATGATCACTAAAGCACATACACCCCCACTGGAAGCAAGCAAGTAGTCTATGGCTATTCTGTTATCTAGAACTACTTTTTCAAAGGAATCCAGAGATTGCTGGATTTCCAGAAGACCATAAGCTGTCTCATTTGCCAACTGGTGAATAGTCTCTGAAAGTTTAGAGAGAATATGTTCATGCTGTAAGTTATATGAGGACATAAGATAGTGTGCTCCCTTTTTAAGAGACCAGAGGACATTTCCGCAAACCCATGTTTTACTCTTAAGTTAGAGACTGTGGGCTGTTTGGCATTGAAAATGGAGAAGGGCGGTGCTAAAAATCCGAGGGTGCACACCCCGAAGTCTTTGTAGGGTGTCAAACATTGAGTGACCAAAACAGTAGTTCTGGGGTCTTTCCATGTGTTGGCACTTCGTTTCACCTTTTCCTCAAAATTCTTGTCAGTAGTGGTATCTGCACAGACTGTGGTGCAGGTCAAAAGACTAGCAGAAACTCTTACAAGCCCTCCCTACACAGGGGTGTTAACTTGTCTAGTGGCCTTGCAGCTTGTCTCCCAAGTATGGGAATATTCCCCTGAGGAAAAAGAGAGGTGTTGATACAGAGAGAGTGGCCTATAGAGAAGTAGCAAGCATAAATGAGGTGGCATAAACTTCTGAGAAAGTCGTATTGGGGAGGGGGGCTTTGTGGAGATGAGAGTTACCGTGTGGGTGTGAGTGTTCTAAAGAGCTTCCCAGTTTAGCTGGGAAATATTTCCCCACTTTAGGAGGCCAAATGCAAATTTAGAGGCTTCCTCAATTAGAATGACTGTAGCAGCCACTGCCAGGAAGCTTGCAGGCTTTCCAGTGGCTCCTAAGGACTGAGTTAGGGGCATGGAGGTCAATTTAGATTTTAAAATCACAAAAGCCTGGTCTGGGCCCCACTCTTGAGGGAGTGAGTCAGGGCCCACAGGACAGTCATAAAAGGGCTTAACAATCAAACTATTATCAGAGATCCAGAGTCTACAAAATCTACTCATGCCTAGAAAAGTTCGAAATTATTTCTTAGTGGCTGGGACCGGGAGTTTGTGGCCCATAACCTTTATAGACTGGCATGCTATCTGGACTTTGTTCAAAGAGACCCTATAGCCTTGAGTTCCCAAGAGATTAAGCACTCCTGAGGCAGTGGACAAAGAAGCCTCCTGGGTGGGGCTACAAATACAGTGAAGGGAAAATACTTTAGGGTCTCAGAGGTGAACAGCAGCTGGGGTGGCAAAAGTATCCCAAATTATCTCCCACACTCCCAGGGGAACATGGGGAGGTCTGGCACACAGAGGGAAAAGGGAGATGGGAGCCTTAACTAGAGAAAATTGGCTCCCCAACTTCACCATTAGGTCCCTTCCCAATACGGGGGCAGGGCAAGAGGAGAGCATAAGGGAGGAGTGTTTAAACAACAGATTCTCAAATAGGCAGGGGGAGGGGTATGTCTGGAGACATCCCTCAGTTACCTCTCAAATGCCCATGACCGGATGGGTCAAGGAGCGAATAGGGCCAGAGTAATTGGTTAAAGCAAAGAACATAACCATAATATAGTGGGTAACCTTACCTTCAGCCTCAATTTCTGCCCAGGGCTTGGTGAGAGAGATGGAGAAAGTGGGAACGTTGCCCAGACCCAGGTTCCTTTGTCCTCCCCAGTCTTGAGAAGACTGGAGGACAGGGTACTGGGGGGCTTCTCTATCACTTCTCCTAGCTCAGGGACAATCCTTCCTCCAATGTCCCTCCTGGTCACATCTTCGACAAGGTCCTGGAGGTGTCCATCCTGGGGGCTTCCTCCAAGGGGAAGCCCGAGGGGCGCTTGTTGGACCAGTGAGCCTCCCAGTGGCCTCCTCTGCCTAAGTTCCTGGGCTTTCTCTGAGGGAGTGCCCTGGAGAGGCACTCCTTGGACCAGTGACCCTCATGGTGGCATCAAGAGCAGGTTTTCCCACTGCCCAAGTTGCCAGGAACACCCTTGGGTCTTTTCCTGATCATGGCAGCAGCCAGGAATTGAGCATGGTCTTTGTCTCTAGCCTTCTGCCTGTGTTCTTTCTCCTCTACTGCAACTAGGTCCCTGTTGTTAAAGACTCCAAAGGCAATCTCCAATAACTGAGCCTGAGGTGTTTGGGGTCCCATTGCCAATTTCTGTAGTTTCCTCCTAATATTTGGGGCAGATTGATTAAAGGAATACACTCTTAGGATTGCTGCCCGTTCTGTAGAGTCAGGATCTAAATTCGTATACTTTTTATTGCCTTCTACTACCCTATCTTGGAAAAGGGCAGGGTTTTCCTTTTCTTCCTGAGTAATTCCCTTAATCTTTTGAAAGTTTACCCACTTTCCAAAGGCCATTTTCAGGCCTTCTAAGAGGCAAATTATCATGTAGTCTCTCTACTGGTTAGGATTTGGCACTCTCACTGCCAAGGCCCAGGTTCGATTCCTGAGCAGGGAACCATATGAACAGATCTAGAGGTTTTGGGGTGCTGCTGGAACCCCAAATATCGTGGTACTGGGCCCTGCCTGAAAGAATTCAACTCAAATCTTCTTCAGCCAGAGAAGTTTTGTTAGTGATAAATCACATACACCAGGTAACGACCATAAGGATGAGCGGGCATCAGAAAGTCTTAGACTTTTGAGTGTGAAATTCTCAGCTCCATTCTACTTTTTAAGGAAATATTTTCTTCTGTGAGCTTTTGGACCTCTTTTTCCATTTGTTCAATTCTGCTTTTAAGGCATTCTTCTTCTCATTGGCTTTTGGGATTTCTTTTGCCATTTGTGTTAGTCTATTTTTTAAGGTGTTATTTTCTTCAGTATCTTTGGGGTCTCCTTCAGCAATCTGTTGACTCATTTTTCATGATTTTCTTGCATCACTCTCATGCCTCTTCCCAATTTTTCCTCTACTTCTCTTACTTGCTTTTCAAAATCCTCTTTTGAGCTCTTCCATGGCCTGAGACTAACTCATCTTTTTCTTGGAGGCTCTGCATGTAGAAGCTTTGACTTTGTTGTCTTCTTCTCAGTGTATGAACTGTTCTTCCCTGTCACCAAAGTAAGTTTCTATAGTTTGTTTTTTTTCTGTTGTTTGCTTTCTTTGTCAGCCAATCATTTCACTTTTTAATTCTTTGTTAAGGTAGGCTTCTACTTCCAGTATGAAGGGTGTACTGTCCCAAGCTTCAAGGATTTTGTGCAGTTGTTTTCAGAGTTACTTCTAGGGACCTATAAGTTTTCAGATCTTTTATGGTATGGTATAAGGAGAGGTGTTTACTCTTTCCCTGGCCTGTGCTCTAGTCTGTGAGTGATCATAAGGACTCTTTTCTGCCCTTGAACTGTGAGGAGGGTTCCCTCTGCACTACTACCCCAAACTCTGCTATACCAGTGATCCTCTTTGCCTCAAGACTGCCATCTAGGACTGTGACCCAGATGTGAAAAGCAATAGAATCCTGCCTCAGTGCCAGCAAAGAGACACCTGTAAACCCCTTCTGATCAGTTGTTGGATCACATTACCCTCTGTGGGCTGAGAGCTCTGGAAGCAACCACCACTGCCACTGCCACCACCCCAGGGCTATGCTCGGACCAGGGCTGTATTGGGCTGCTCTCTCAGTCAGGTCCAAAAGACCTTTCCTACTGACCTAAGTTGTCATTAGCATTTGTGGGTTGAGTAGTCCGGAAACTGCCACAGCTGCCAGTGAGTCAGTCCCCTGTGGCCTGCTCTGGGTTTGCTGGGGCTCAGTCTGTGCTGGCACTGCCTGTGATGGACTGTGCTTCTCTCTCAGCCTGGTACAATAGACCTTTCCTGTCAATCTTTCTCATTGCCCTGGCCTGGAAATTTGTTTCACTCTGTCCTCTTGTGGGTCCTGCTGCTCTAGAATTTGTTTAGAATCATTTTTACAGGTATTTGGAGGGGTTTGGGGGAGAGTTCAAGCAAATTCCTGTCTTTTTTCCAAAAGTTGCATTTTTAAAAAGGCTATGGATTCCCTCAAAAGAAATAAGAAAATGAGGAGAAGGGGTGGGTTTTGAGAAAATTTATAATGCCATCCAGTAGGTGACCTTGCTGGGTTCCTATATTGCAGTTGAAGGTCTGACAGTGGGGCTAGGCTTTGGCTGGTGGTTTCTTTGAAGCAGGTCTAGGACTTTTTTATATGGTCTGACTAGAAGTCTGGTAACCAACTGGTGATCTTGACAGGGACCAAGCATTCAAGCAGTGATTTCAATTAGGCCCTAGGCTCCAGTGAGTAGTTTGGCTAGGGCTCTTCCATATGACTGAGGTCTCGTGGAGCCCCCTGGCACCAAGTGGTGGTTTCAATGGGGCCTGGGACTTGATGTGATACTCTCATGGGGGTCAGGTGGACATGTAGAAGTCTAAATATAAACCTGACACTTAATTGTAGATGTCCTCATGAGTGTGACATCCTTGGCACACACTATCCCTGCCTTAGGAGTCTGGGAGCTCCTATGAATATGAAAGAGAGGAAGAGGCTCTGGTGGCATTTGTTCTTCCAATCCCATATTCTTGTCATCACAGTTGTGGTTGCTGATAATTCCTGTGAGACCATGGGAGCTAGACTCTCATGAATGTCACAAATCAGATGCTGGGATCTCACTCCAGTTGAAGGACAAGGCCTCAAGAGCATCACAAACTGACTGCAGAAAGGATGAGAAAAATATGAACAAAGTGGAAGAGAGAAACAAAAATAACTGCAAGAGACAATCAGTGGGATCAGCTTCTCCTGAACGGGGTCCTGGAAATGAGATAAGACAAATCCCTTAGTCACTGGCCCTAGGGGCTCAGCTCCTTGCGAAGAAGGAGCTGGCTGTGCTGTCTGACCCCAAAAGACTTCTTTAATGAAAGAGCCCCAGACTGGTCATTAAGACCTGGGACTGTAACTTGTGGCTCTTACTTGTCAAAAAGTTACTTTCTTTCTTTGTGCCACAGCCTCTTCATCTGAAAAACTGGTCATTTGTTCTCAATTATCTCTAACATCAATTGCAGCTCTACCATTTTATGTTCCAAGTCCTTTCAAGGTCTAAAATTCCATGTCTTCTGTGATCATTGCCTCTCCAGTTCTGAATCTGCTCAAAGGGCTCTTCCATCTCTAATATTGCATGTTTGGATGCTCCTCTCAGCTGGACATTCTCTGTTAAAGGCCCCTTTAAATTTGGGCATTCTCTATTCTGTGGTTAGAAAAAAAAATCCACAGTCTGGACCTCTTTTTTCTTCTAAAACTCCCTGTATTGTCAGTGCTCTGAGAAATTTACTCATTCCAAAATTCTATAATATTTCTAGAAGAATCATTGTGCCATTTGAATAGAAGGCAATGCTGCTAACAGGGGGAAAGATTCTAATAGGGACCTGATATCACGGTTAGAGTGCTGCATTTGAATTCAAGAAGAACTGAGTTCAAATCCTGCCACAGACAGGTGACAGTTGTGTGACCCTAGGGAAGTCACTTAACCACTCTGTGCCTAAGATTCCTTCCCTGCAAAATGAGATGAATATTGGATTCATTGAGCTGTAATGTCCCTTTGAGCTCTGAAAGCTATGATCCTTTCATCCTCTAATTGTATGAGTTCACAGTCCCCTCACAACCTCCAACACACACACACAAGTGGATGGGGATAACTTTTTGTTGTTGTTGTCAGGAAGGGAAGAAGGGTTCTAGCATTCTTCAAGTCATCAATGTAGCCAAAACCATCCCAAACCAAATTTAGTTTGATTTCAGAGTACCCCAGTCTGTCTGGGGCATGAGCAATCAGTATTGTCATGCTAGTTTGGATACGCTAAAGTTTGTACTAAGGGAAGAGTTTTTGAAGGAGCCTACCCAGCAAACCTGCCCACAAAACTGCTCCTGTTTGAAGCAGGGGTGGTCAGGGAGAAGAAAGGCCACTTGAGAGTTTCTGGGAAGAGAAAATTGGCTGGGGTGATTGAGAGAAGCAGCAGGGAACAGCCTTTAGGAAAGGCTTGAAATCTGGAAGGAGGAAGGGCTAGGCAAGTTAATCACTGTGAGTGGCAGCCTAGGCTAATGGTATATTTGAGAAATGGGGAAAGGTTTGGAAGGGCAATGAGGAGCTTCAGCTGTCAGGCCATAGTCCTAGAATTATGAAATCTTCCAAGCACAGACACTTGAGTTGGAGAAGACTGCAGATGCCTCATTTCCACCCAGGCCTAAGTGCCAATCTCCTGTACAACATTTAGGACCCATGGGCCTCTAGCCCATGCTGGAGAACTAAGTCCTTTCCTCCTGAGTCATCCACTTCCACTTTGAGGCAGCTGCCTTGTGGAGGGAGAGCAGAAATTTAAGCTTGATTCCTCTCCCTCCTCCCAATTAGAGAGCATTCAAACACTCTCAGTCCTCCCTCCCCTCTCTGCAACAGAGAGGGCTATAAAGGACACCTCTTAGTATCAGGGCAGCCTGTCCACTGGGATCCATCCTAGATCCAGTCTTGAAAGGGATGTCAGGGGAGCTTCTGGAACTACAGAGAAGTTAAGTGAATTGTCATGGTCACTCAGGGTTTTAGAACCTCAGAAAATCAGAGCCAGGATTCCAAACTGGACTCCAACCACAGTGTTCTGTCCATTACATGGCAGCTGTCCATCACTTCAGGGAGTGGAGGAAGAGGTAAATAGGCTTAAATAATGTCCAGATGTAAAGGATCTATCTACATGGGAAACCTTTGCCAGAAACTATACTGGGGAAAGGGCAGTGGATGTGCTCCATGGATGACCCTACTCTCCATGAAATCAGACCTAACCATGGTTCCCTCCAGGACCCAATGTCAGAGGTCAATCAGGCAAGGCAGGGAAGTTCCAGGCAGAGTGGTTCAGGTTGGGCAGGGGTGGGGGAGGTGTAGCAGAGCTGGTCCTAAGTATCTTGGCAGCTCAACCCTGGCTTAATGAATGAGACAGTGACCTCCACAGAGCTCTGTAGTGGAGAGAAGGAAAGGATCATTGCAAGTTCATACATTTAAAGTGGAGGAGGCCCTTGGAGATCATCTCACCCCCAGAGAGAAGGAGGAGCTTGTCAAAGGGATTCATAGAATATTAGGAAATAATAATAGTATCTCATCAGTGAAGTTACAGAGTATTGGTGTGCCTTTGGGGAAGGAAAGTTAATCTCTTTATTTACATTATAAGGGCACTAAACAGTTGAGTTTATTGCATTTCACATTGAGTAAGAGGCATGAAAAGGTTTACTGGAAAACCAGGTAAGGGGCCTGAAAAGATAGGCAACCACTGCTCTGAACCAACCATCTGAACCACTGCACAGAGGAGGAGGGATTTGGAGGCCAGCCATGACTCAAAAAGTTTTCTGCTACACTCAGCCCAGGCCAGATGTTTTCTTCCTTCTTGCTTTCTACAGTCAATCACAATCCTGTAGGCTCCTCCACTTTGGCCTTCTGTTTTCCTAACACACCTAGAGACCATGTGTCTAGCAGAACCCAAGAAAGGGAAGTCACACAATTTTTCCTGTGAGTAAAACCAGATGGCAATCCCAGAAAGGTCAAAATCCCTAGAGAGGCTCTAGTTTGAGTATGTATTCCCCTCTCTCCATCTTTTCATTTACTGTATTAATTAAAAACGATGTTATTATATATTTAGTATTAACATTATTTTTGTTTTAAATTTTGAGTTCCATACTCTCCCCCTCCTTCTTGCCTCTCCTCCACCCACTGAGAGTCAAGCAATTTGTTATAAGTTGCAAATGGGAAATCATGCAAAACCTATTTCCATATTAGTCATATCGAAAAAGCAAGAAAAATAGAGAAAGTGAAAATCATACTTTAATTATCATCCAAAGTTCTTTGATTCTGTCTCTGCAGAAGGGTAACATTTTTTCATCACGAGTCCTTTGGAACTGTCTTCATCATTGTATTGACCAGAGCAGCCAAGTCTTTCACAGCTGATCATCACTGCTGTTACTGTGCACAATGATGTGTTTCTGGTTGCTTCACTTTGCATGAGTTCATATAGGTCTTCTGCAGTTTTTTCTGAAACCATCCCCCTGGTCATTTCTTATACTACAATAGCACTCCATCACAATCTTATGCCACAACTTATTCAGCCATTCCCCAATTGAGAAGCATCTCCTCAATTTCCACTTCTTTGCCACCACAAAAAGAGCTGATATAAATACTTTTGTACATATAGGTTATTTTCTTTTTCCTTTGATTTCTTTGGAATACAGACCTGATACAGTTATTGCTGGGTCAAAGGGTATAAACAGTTTTATAGTCTTTGAGGCATAGTTACAAAGTGTTCTCTGGAATGGTGAAACCAGTGGAAAACTCCATCAACAATTCAGTAGTGTACTTATTTTCTATGATCCCCTCTAGCATTTGTCATTTCTGATAGATGTGAGATGATACCTCAGAATTGTTTTCATTTATATTTCTCTAAAAAAAATAGTGATTTCAAATATTCTTTCATGATACTACAGATAGCTTTGATGTCTTCTGAAATCTCCCTTTTCATAATCATTGACTTTTGATCAATTGGGCAATGGCTATTATTTTTATTAATTTGACACAGTTCCTGATATATTTATGATAGGATATATTTATCAGAGAAACTTACTACAAAAGTTTTTGATATAACTTCATTATCTCTGGTACCTTTTAGTAAAAGTATAGTTTCCCATTTTATCTCTTTTAATTAGGTCTATTTTTGCTTGGTCTGAGATCACAGGTGGTATGTCTTCCTTTTTCCATCAGCTGAAGCGTAGTAGATTCTGCTTGAGTCCCTTATTTTAACTGTGTATGTGTCTTTCTCTGTCAGCTGTATTTCCTGTAAACAACATATTGTTGGATTCTGATTTCTAATCCATTCTGCTATCTACTTCTGTTTTATGGATGAGCTCAATCCTTTCAAATTTATAGTTACGGTTCCTCATTGTGTATTTCCCTATATCCTATTTCTTTCTTTTTTTTTTTTGCTTTTTGATGAGGTAACTGGGGTTAAGTGACTTGCCCAGGGTCACACAGCTAGTAAGTGTCAAGTGTCTGAGTTCAGATACGAATTCAGGTCGTCTTGACTTCAAGGCCAGAGCTCTATCCACTGCATCACCTAGCTGCCCCCACTGCACCACCTAGCTGCCTGTTTATGTCAATATTGTTGGGCCAAAGGGTGTGCACATTTTTATAGCCCTTTGGGCATAGTTCCAAATTACTCTCCAAAATCGTTGGATCATTTCACAACTCCACCAACAATGCAATAGTGTTCCAATTTTCCCATATCTTCTCCAACATTTATCATTTTCCTGTTTTGTCATGTTAGCCAATCTGATAGGTGTGATGTGGTACCTCAGAATCGTTTTGATTTGCATGTCTCTAATCAATAGTGATTTAGAGCATTTTTTCATGTGAATATAAATGACTTTAATTTCTTCATCTGAGACCCAGCACTAGCACTTCTAGGGCTATATCCCAAAGAGATCATACAAATGGGAAAGGGACCCACATGCACAAAAATATTCATTAGCAGCTCTTTTTGTGGTGGCAAAGAATTGGAAATTGAGAGGATGCCCATCAGTTGGGGAATGGCTGAACAAGTTGTGGTATATGAATGTAATGGAATATTATTGTGCTATAAGCAATGATGAACAGGCAGGCTTCAAAACAACCTGGAACAACTTGTGTGGTCTGATGCTGAGTGAAGTGAGCAGAACCAGGAGAATCTTGTACACAGCAACAGCCACATTGTGCAAAGACTAATATTGATAGACTTAACCCTTCTCAGTAATACAAGGATCTAAAACATCCCCAAAGGCCACATGATGGAAAACACCGTATACATCCAAAGAAAGAACTATGGAGTTTGTATGCAGATCGAAGCATACTATTTGATTTTTTTTTTACTGCTGAGTTTTGTAAGGTGGCTCATCCCCTGAGTGCTGATGGTTACTGATGTCAGTGTCCTCTTTGGAGAGACAGGAATCTCCCTTCCACCAACCCCGCCCCTCCTCTGACTCCCACTAGATATCCCACTCAATGGTCTCTCTGCAGGCAGCATCCCTCCCTCACACAGTCTTTTGGGCTCATTTTTCTTGCTCATGTGCCTTCTCCGGCTCATTTTCCCCTATTCCCCTTAATCCTCTGTGGCTCATTTTCCCCTCTCCCACACTCTCTTGTGTTCATTTTCCTTTTTCACAAAGACCTTCTCAGCTCATTTTCCACCCTCCTCCCACTACTTTTACAAGGAGATCCAGCTGCCAGCGGGGTTTCCTTGCTGTGGCCATTCCAGGAGCCAGGCATGGAGGGAGAGGACCCCAGGGACCAGTACTGATACCCAGTGAAGCCCTGCTGTATGTCCAGAGGGCCCTCTGTCCCCATCTTCAAAACCACTGGGCTTTGTATGCTCTTATCCAGGAGGGGGCACATATTTCCTTTGTACATTCATGTAAAGGAGCCATCTTCCATTCTCTCTCTCTACTCTTTATGAGTATTGAATGACTCTATTTATAATCCTAAATATATATATATATATATATATATATATATATATATATATATATATATATATGTGTGTGTGTGTGTGTGTGTGTGTGTGTATATACACATATACATATATATGGAATGACATTATCATATATATGAAAAATCTTATATATTTCATTTCTAGATATTCTCTATGTTCATGAATACACATTCATATATAAGACTACAGTGTCTCTCCTAGGTGGTATAACTTCCTACTTACATAAATGGATATATTGATAGCATATGACAACTCATATATATGAGACAGAGAATATATTCATATGTATAAATACTCAGGTTCTCCCTCTTTGTTACTATGTACATGAAGACCTTGTGTTTTCTATTAATTCATTTATATGACATACATTCTATCTCCTCATTGATATTTATAAACACTCTCTGTTCCTATGTACATGAGTGCTCACAAATTCACTCTCAGTTCATATTTGTGAGTACCCATATTTTCTCTATTCACATGTGTATATATATATATACACAAACATACACACACATATATGTATACATACATACACACATATGTATATATTCTCTATTCATCTCTAAGGGTTCTTCTATATGCTCCCTATACTCCAAATATTATTCCACTGTTTCTCTGCCTGTGAGAGAATAATGAAGACTCTGTTCTCTGTACACCAAAGACATAAATACTTATGTATAGGAATGCAGATAATATAAGGGCACTTGTACATAAAGTATTAATGAGTACTGACAAATGGGGTACTCAGTAATATAGAAAGGCGCTATGAATGTTGATGTAGGCTAACATATGGAGAACATATATGAATAAACAAATATATGAATAAAAAATTGAGTGAAATTTTGAGAAAACAGTAAGATGTATGTGTGTGTGTGTGTGTGTGCATGTTTGTGTGTGCATGTGTGTCTGTGTAACTTGGAAGGGTGTGTTTTTCCTTCTGTAGTATTTAAATACTCAGTTTTATTTGAATGTCTAACATTTAACAGTGACATTTCTGCTTCTTAACAGTGTTTATGTGAAGTACAGAGTTTAGATAAAGATAGAAAGAACATGGGATATTTATAACCTAAATTCTCTAAAGTTTTCACTGAAGTATGGGATTGTAATTTGGCATTCCCCTTAGATCTGTATTGTTAATAAGATCTGAACTATAAGGTTTGAGCTGGTTTATACAACATGAACTAGTTACTAGAAAAGTAAATTTTGAGAATCTGTGTGAGTCTCCTCCCCTGCTTCCATTTAGGTGGAGATTTCTGTTTACTCCTCCTTCCTTTGTTGTCATCTTATAAATATGCAAGCTTCTGTTTGGATTGTGAACTCTGCACTTACTTAGGGTTCCACAGGCATGTTCATTTATCTTCTAATAAATCTATTTGCAATGCATGTCTCATGGACTTGTGATACAGTTTTTTTTTTGTTAGCAAACCTCTTTTTCTCCTAATCATGATTACTAATTGATAGTGACCATTTTTTTAATGAAATCATCATATCAGAGTTGCACCGGGATGTTTGTGTGTGAGTGTCTGTAATTATGGGAGCATATGTATTTCATTTTTCTGTGTGTGGGAGTGTGTAGGTCCCAATGTCACCCCATCCCCAGTTTGTTCATCTATTCAAGTATATTTGTTTCTGTTTCTGTGTGTGTGTGTGTGTTTGTGTGTGTGTGTTTGAAAGTGTGGGAGGATGTGTATTTATGTGTATCTGTGTGTGTGTGTGTGTGTGTGCATCCTAACTTTCATGTCGCTCCATGTTTGATCATTGCCAACACTTTGGAACAGGTAAGAGTAGAGGGTGTTTATATGTGGGCCATATCTTTCCATGCTGTGCTTTCCTTGACATTAGTATTAACTACAATATTTCTCCAGTCCATTTGGGCCTCTTGAGGAAGTGTTTATGGCAATCCTGGTGCAGTTGTTCTCCTATATTTCTAACCTCATTTTGACAAACAATTGGATTTGGCTCCTGCTTCTGGCCTTTTCAGGATGTTTGCAGCAGGAGGCAATCTTAGTGATAGATGTCCATGAGGGTGATCTCTGCAGGTTGGGAAAGAAGCCCTCTTTCCCTACTGGACACAGGTCCACTGAACTGCCCAGGTTGGGAAAGGAAAGGGTACATGAGTTCTTCTCAAGGAGTTATTCTGTCTTCTTTTCCAATCCCTGCTTCCCAGATCACCCTTCTGAAGCTGAAAATTCCCACCTCTGTTCTGTAAAAAACCTGCACCTTCCTTCACATCAATGAAAGCCCAACTGCCACTCAGCTCACCTCCAACAAGTGATTTTTGATCCCTGTCTCTCCAGGGTTTGCCTCCTTTAGCAAAGACTTTGCCATCACTGCCACATTTGGCACTTCTCTGAGGGTAGGAAACATGGAACATGCTTAATCTATCACTACAAGCTCCAGGAAAGTGTTCAAGTAGTGCTTTGAGGGAACAGCATTTCCTTCATTTCATGAATGGGAGAAACCCATTGAGGGCAGGCATGGGATTTGCTAAGGATCAGGTTGCCAAATGCCTATCTCAGGCCGACCCAAAGCTAGGGGTGAGTGAGTTGCTTGGTTTACTTTCTACTTAACTCAACAGTTATGAAAGATTCTGAGTACTTGTAGCACTATGGGAAATCTGCCCACCAGCTTATGGGAAGTGCCTTCCCAGGGACCTTTGGCCCATGAAGCTTATGTCTCAGAGGGAGAGGCCAAGATGGCAGCCAGCAAGGTTGACAGCCAAGAGACACCCAGGATCAAGCTCTGGTTTGGCTGCTTACTGACTCTAGAACCTTGGCCAAGCCCCTGATCTCCTCTTGACCTCAGTTAGCCTTTTTCTCAAATGAGGAGGTTGGACCAGATGAGCTCTGAGGTCTCTTGTAGCCCTCCAGCCTATCCAGACCTACAAGTGCATTCAGACTTTACCTACATGTCCATGAACTCCTCCTTAATGCTAGCAAACTAATCCCCACATTCCCAGATAGGAAAACCCTCTTGGTCTAATGCTTTCCCTTTGACAGCCCCCAACCAGCAACATCTGCCATGTTCTAACCCTAAAGATTGGAATTATGCCCATGGTTCTTCCTGGACCTGCCTTCTGAACCAGAGGTGTCCCCAACCCCAACCCCCCACACAGGAACTGTCAAACCTCAGAGCCCAAGATGGTGGAAGGCCAAAATCCCAAAGTGACAAATGGGGACCATTTCCCTACAATGGGCAGGAATCCTGTGATCTAGGGCTTCTGTTTTCTGATTCCTTGTCTCCCACGCTCAGGAGCCTTGAGCCTCAGGTGGGCTTTAAGCTGGTTCTCTGAAATCTCTTGCCTCTCATATATCGTTTCTGGGATTCTCAAGGAGTCAGCAACCAAGCAGAGCTAAGTTTCAGAAAGATGGACCCCCAGCTCTGCACCCATGGCTGGTGACATCAGTGCCCACCTTGGTGAAGCAGGAGTCCCTCTCCCACCAACTCCACCCTTCCCTCCTCTGGCCCCCACCAGGCATCCCCCTTGCTTGTCTCTGCAGTCAACATCCCTCCCCCATACCTCCTCTAGAGCTCATTTTTCCTTATCCACATGTTTTCTCTGCCTCATTTCCCTCTCCCTTCCCACACATCTTTGTGCTCATTTTCCCCACCTTCAAATGCCATTTCAGACTCATTTTCCTCTCCCCCTTTACTGCTACAAGGGTCTTGAGCAGCCAGGGGGGTTACCTGACTGTTGCCATTCTGGGAGGTAGGCAGGGAAAGAGGGGACCCCAAGGACCAGGTCTCATGCTCAGTGACCCCCACCTCTCTGTCCAGATGGCCTGTTTCTCCCTCTTCAAAACATCAGGCACTGTATATTCTAGTCCAGAAGGCCTCAAACATTTCTTCTTTATATTCATGTAAGTCTATATCTTCCATTCTCTCTATTCCTATTTATGAGTACTGAATGACTCTCTTTATAATCCTAAATGTATGTGATGATATATATATATATATATATATATATATATATATATATGAATGATTATATCATCCTATATATAAAGAAAAAAATTATTTAATTTTATACATTCTATTCCATCATCTGTACATACTCTTATGTGATTACAGTGTCTCTCCTATAGAATATTACTTCCTACTTATTTAAATATGCATGCAGACAATATAGGACAACTCATATATATGAAGAGAAAGAATATATTCATGTATATGAGTACTAACATGTTCAGTCTCTATTCATATCTGAGTACCTATATTTTCTCTATTAATTTATTTATATGTACATATATAAGCATGTATACATTCTCTCTATCCACATATATTAATTCTCCTATGTCCTCTCTATATTCTTAAAATTATTCCCTTTGAGAGAATACATCAAAACTCTTGCCCATTTTCACACAGAGTAGATCAGTAATCATATATAGGAATATAGACAGACAATAAGAGTACCTATAAGTAGAGTAATATGGAATGAATGAGCACTCACAAATGAAGCACCCATATAGGAATATGGAAAGATTCTATGAATGCTCATATGTGCCAACATTTAGATAGAATATAAAAATAACGATATTATGTTAATCGTGTAAGACATTGATATTACCCACTCACAAAAGCAATATTCAGAGCAAATAAATACAAAAATATTGATTTCTTAGTTCTGAAGGAAATTTATGGAAGAAATATCAAAGTTTGAATGAGATCTGACCATTGTGAAATTAAACATGAGGTAAGTATTGGTGGGCAGGGCTAGTAAATTCAAAAATCCATAGTGCTTGGAGTAGAGAATATCAAGATACTAAATGAGACTACAGCTTAGTCATTGTCCTAAGTAGTAGGGCTGGGATTCCAGTCCCAATCCTCTAGTCCAAATCCTGAGTGATATTCACCATCCATCACCTACTGTTATACTCCATCTGAGCAAAGCCCTTTCTCTCTCTCTCTCTCTCTCTCTCTCTCTCTCTCTCTCTCTCTCTCTCTCTCTCTCTCTCTCCCTCTCTCTCTCTCTCTCTTTCTCTTTCTCTCTCTCTTTCTCTTTCTCTCTCTCTCTCTTCCTTTAGGCACTGCCATGCTACTATGGTGTATACCTGTTGCCTCACTCCCCTCTCTGCCAGTCATCCCTTGAAGACATTCAGTGACTCCATGTGATCATAGAGGCCATCTACTTCCATCCCCCTCATTATACAGAGGGGGAAATTGAAAACCACAGAGGTCAAGGGACTTTCCTGGGAGCACATAGCTAGTAAGTGTCTGAGGCAGGATTTGATCCTGGGTTTTCCTGACTTGAAATTCAATGCTGTATCCACTACATACTGCTGCCTTCTATTCTCTCATCTCACTAAGATACTCTCCTCTCTCGAGAAGTTCTAAGACTAAAAGTATAGGGAAAAGTTTGGGGTTTCTGATGTTAAAGGAAAAATTATTTCCCCTAAATGGAAAAGTTCTTCTACTAAGCTCTCAGTCAATCCTTACTGGCCTGAATTGAATTCTTTGGCTTGCTGTCTCCATAATGCTCTATCATGAAGGAATCACTTCCTTTACCCCAGTTTTGTCTCTTTTTTGTAGGAGAGGTTTAAAAAGATTTACACAGCAGCTTCAGTTATGAGATAGTAACAAGTATAAAAATCAACAGTTCACAGATAATATAAATCTCCTGTAATATCATGGATATAAGTGAATCCAATAATGCTCACTTATGCATCAGAGGGATCCTGAGGTGACGCGGTTTACCCTGTGGGTCTCAGGAAAACATTCTGTCTACCACAGATCATGGGAATGCATCATCTCTTTCTCATCCAGCTCCACATATCTGGGGGTTACCATAGGCATCAGTGTAGCAAGTATTGTGGTCAAAGAGCAAAAAGACAGACTATTTATAATAGACTATCCAGGTTAGAAGAGAGCCTCAAGTCTAGGCCAGCAAGAGAAAAGCAGGAGAAGGTGGGAATGGGAGCAAGAAAGGTGAGAAGGGAGTTCACATACCACTGAAAAGAAGGGAGCCAGAGAGCAAGGACATGGAGAAAAAAGCATGCCCCAATCCAAGGGGAGACACTGGTGCTGCCTCTAGACCCCTGGGGACACAGACATTAAACAAATGATGTCCCTCTAAGGAGAGAAAAGGCAGAAAAGAGATATGGCAATTAGGAGACCATGAAGACATTACATAAAGGGCCCCATGGGCAACACAAAGCCCTCCTGGGAACAATATCTGGGACCCAACACCAGATCCCCTATGGAGAAGGGCCTGAGCAAGGGCACTAGTGTATTTACTCTTGAAAGAGATGTTGCTAACTTTCTAGGAGAGAAGGGTAAAGAAATGGTGCCTCTCCCCACAACTGCATCAAAGCAGTGACAAAGCAGACAGCTCACAGGAGCCTCGAGTCTTAGGCTTCGAAAGGATTGAGAGTCAGCCTCTCATTTCCTACCTGTGACACAATGAATCCTTCTTATGATATCCCTGACAAGAGGCCATCCAATCTCTGCCTGGAGTCCTTCAATAATGGGGAACTCACTACCTCACAATCTAGGTCATTCCACTTTGGACAGTTCAGATTCTCATTGTGTTAAGACAAACCTGCACCCCTGTAACCAGTACATTAAACAATCCAGCCCAGAAACATTTATTAAGCACCTACTATGTGTAGGGCACTTTATCTTTCCCTTTGATTCTGTGATTCAATTCTGAAGCCACATCAAATCTAATTCCTTTGCACTGTGATAGCCCTCCAGATAGTTCAGGGTAGCTACCACTGTCCCCCCCCCTTTTCTTTTCACAGTGAAATACCACCCACTTATAGATTCATGGAATTTAGAACTGGCAGGGCCCAATCCTCTCCCCTTAAACTAGAGGAAACAGGCCTTGAGAGGGAGTTTTGGTGACTTGCCCAGGGTCTCACAGGCTATAGGGAGTGGAGCTGGAGTTCAATCTGAGGTCCCAATTCTACATTCAGAGTTCTTTCCACCACATGATCCTCCTCCTTTCATCTGTTCCTCACAGGGTGAGGTTTCTACATCTCTCATCATCCTCATCTAACAATGTCTTTTCTAAATGTGGATTCTAGAAGTGAACATGATATTCTAGTTGTTGTCTGACCAGGACCATGGAGAGTTGCTTCTATTCTTTGCATGATTATTTTATTCAGCCTTGAGATTTCACTGGAGTGGGGGCACTCTGGTTTAGTGAGTCCTGTTACTCATGTCGGTCAGCTGCAGATTAGGAGGTTGCCAGGGACACAGAGGGGTTAAATGATTTGCTTATGTCATATGGCCAAGCCAGTAAGTAGGATTTGGACTCAGGTCCTCCTGACTCCCATATTGGGCCTCTGTTGTCTACCTCAGGCTCCATTGCATACTTGTGTTCATGTGACCTGAAATCACCCTGGCTAACTTAGCTACATGGTTAGGGATACAGCACTGAACAAAAAGACAAGTATATACACACACACACACACACACACACACATGTCACATCACACAGCACACCACATTACACCACGCTAGACCCAAAACTGTTCCTCCCACCATCTGACTTTGGCAGAACCTGGAGTGTGTAGGGTGCAGATGAAGCATACCTAATCCTGGAGTGAGGCCCTCCTCCCAGTGATTTTTTAGTAATAACTAAATAGAAAAGCAAAAGGAAATTTCCCTTGCCAGACAGCACAAATGAAGCCATGTAAGCGCAGCAGAGCTTAACCCACTGCCATTGTATGAGTGACTGATGCTAGCTGATTTGGCTCAATCGCTGCAAATTATTGATGAGGTGAATCATTTAATCAATGTAAATATGAAAGCATAAGCAGCTTTGAAGCCCCCTGTACTAAAGAGCAGATCCCTGGGGCCTCAGGATGTTTATTCCTGGCTTATTTAAAGAGCAGGGAGTAGGACAGGAATGCCATACATTTCCAGTGGAAATGCTGATCAAGTTAGCCACCCCACCTCTGGTGGAATATAATCTCTCTAGAAGCAAAATGTAGTGTCCAGCAAGGCAGTCACAACTACTTCCAATCACTGGTTGCTATGGTGACTATTCATTGCCAAGGATACCTGGAATCCTTGAATTGCTGGCATTCAGGCTACCTCCTTATCAGGCCTTCATTATGATCCCTAGTCCAGGAAGAGGGAAGGGCTTCTTCCAGCTTTATGTGGGACTGTCAGGAGAGGCTACAAAATATCAGGAGATACCCACAAATGCTCACTTATACATATACAGGCATATATATTGTATATATTGAGAGACAGAGAACAAAACAAAGAGAGACATAGAGATGCAGAGACAAAGACAGATGGAGCCAGAGCCAGGGAATGAGAAGTATAAATACAGATTACGGAATAGGATGCATAAGAAGACATATAAAGGAAGTAGCTGCTGCTATGAGACCTGAATCAGAGAAGGGAAGAAACATTATTCCCAGACACTCTGGCGACCTCACTGACCTCCTCCTAGCCAGGTGAGATGAAACTGAGGCCCAACAACGTTAAGTTGTTGCCCAGGGTCACATAGGTACATAAGAGTCAGAAGCAGCATTGGAACCCAGGTTTTCTGACTCCATAGCAGCCACAGTTCTTTCCAGAATAAAATTCTGCCTCCCAGAGCACCTTTTGCCATCAAACCATGGTTTCCCCAGGGGATATCAGAATTTTGCTTTTAAATCTCCACAAAGAAAGGGCAAAAGACCTTAAGCTTGCACATGAGCAATCAGGCTAACATAATAAATATAGGACAGCATTCAATTATACCTGATGAAAAATGCAAAGTACAAAAGATTTGTTCTTCATCACATTGCCTAGCATATACACAGCAGAAACTTAATAAATGATTGTTTGATTGGCTGGACACATAAAAGTGAAAATAACTCTTCTTTCCTCTCCAATGCTCTTATCTATCTTGCTATAGTCTAGATTGAGGTCTTCCATCTACCAAGAAGAAAGCCCTTGGGATCAGCAGAATCTACCCCTCTCCCTCTGTTGGGGTCCATGTTTCACCTTTATCTTGGCCTGATGATGCTTGGTAATGTCTTGTTAATGGAACTCTAGCCCCAGAAGTGGATTTAAACAAACCTGGGAGCGTGGATTACCTTCTGTTGAATGCTGTGTTTACACTGTGAAGCTTCTATGCAGTTCTAAGCTTTTCATTAAGCATGTTTGAAAGTCTTCCAGTTCAGGAAAAGTCCATGTTTTTGCTGTGAGATTATACTGTTTTGTTGGGTAAAGTATTTTGTTCATAAGGAGTATCATATTTCAAGCTCTCAGCTCCTTTAGTGGAATGGGTTGAAATTCTGCGTATTCCTGACTGTAGCTTTTTGGTACTTGAATCCTTTCTTTTCAGGGTACTGGGAATATTTTTTCTTCGACTTATGAACTTGAGATTTTGGCTATAATGCCTCTGGGAGATTCCAATTTGGGGGAGTCCTTTCTGGAATTGATCTATAGATTCTTTCCATTTCCTCTTTGTTCTCTGGTTCTAAGAGGTCTAGAAAGTTTTCTTATTTGATTTCTTGAAATATTACATCTAGGATCTTTTGTATGATATTTTTTCAGGTTGTACAACTACTCTTAAATTTTTATCCCTTAATTTTTTTCCATGTCACTTTTTTAATGATATGTTATACTATCTCTTTCTGAAATAATACTTTTCCATTGTTTTTATGATTTTATATCACCATAATTATGCTGCATATCCCTTCCCTTCTCCCTCCCAGAGAACCATCTGAAATGACCAATAGTATTTTTAAGGACAAAATATAATTCAGCGCAACTGATGGATATATTGAAAGAGTCTGAAAGCATGTGCTATCTGTACCATCTATGGGCTTCTCATCACCACAAAGTTGTAGGTTAGGGGTGTGTTCTCATATGTCTTTATTTGAATCATGCTTGATCTTTATGATTTTGTTATACTTACTTTTGAATTTTGGTGATTTGTTTCCATTTACATTGTGGTTTCTGTGTATATTGTGTTTTCAGCTCTGCTTATATCAGTGTACATCAGTTCATATAGATCTTTCCATGCTCCTCTGTATTCATCAGGCACATCACTTCTTACAGTATAGTAATATTCTATTACATTCATGTACCCCAATTTGTTTAGCCATTCCCAGTTAGCCATAGGCATCAATTTGTTTCCACTTTTTAGCTATCATCCAAACACCTTGCTATAAATGTTTTGGAGAATATGGGTCTTTCTTCTTATCATGGATCTCTTGGAGTATAAGGTCAGTAATGGAATCTCTGATTCTCTAATGACATCTTGGTCTCTTTATTTCCATAATTCCAAATTGCTTCATGGAATGGTTGTACCATTTCACAGCTCCACCAACAATGTACTCACGTCCTATCCTTCCACAACTCCTCTAACATTGACTATTGTCATTTTTCCCATTTTGGTGGTGCAGGGTTGTTTTGATTTGTGCATGAGAATTATGAGAGCAAAATATATGGCCTGCATAGTAAAAGCAATGAGCAGAATTGATGAACTGAAATCTGCACAGAAGTGAATGACAATATAATAGAAGAGAAGCCAAAACCAATAACATTTAAAGAAAACATGCTCAGTAAACAAGAAACACATCTTGAAGACAGGATGCATAGAGACAACCTAAGGATAGGAGGACTCCCAGAGGGACAGAATAGCACCAAAAACCTTAGGACTAGAGTGCAGGAAGCTATACAAGAGAACTGTCCAGACTTTACAAAGAAAGTAAAATACCAATTAAAAAAAATGCTTAGGTCACCTCTAGAAAAGAAAACACAAAAAGAGTACAATTTTCAAACCCATGATGTTTGAAATGTAAAATGCAATTGAGAACCAACAAGTTCTACAAATAATGTACAGATGTTGGTCATACCTTGCCTATCAGTGAATCAGTGATGTTTCTGGGACTACAAATGGGATGGTGAATTAAAAGGGATAAAGTGGAGTGTGTGACATGTGTGTGTCAAATTGAGGACTAACAAAGAAGGCAAATTAACCCTTGTGGTCTCAGGAAGTGAAGAGTCTTCAGGGGAATGGGTGAGGAGGAGGAGAAAAGGATTTAAAAGGGGAAGAGAGAAGAAGGGAACTCTTTTTTGGTAGTTTGAGGTGGAATCTCCTGGACTAAGAAGGGGGAAGTGTGGGAAGAAGTAATAACCAGTAAAAAAAGAAGCAAAAAAAGAAACTACTAAGCAAAACCTCAAAGAGAAAGAGATCAAAGGAGGAGGTGATCAGGGTAAGGAGAAAAGGGCCTTTCGGAACAGGCCATGTGAAAAAGAATATGCTAAAGTAACTGAAAGAACACAGTCCTGAGTTTGTAGCCAAAGAGGGAAAAATCAATACTTTAAAGACTCCTAATATTATCCATCAAAAAGCCATCTGTGTAGTAGACCCTGTGCTCACTGCAAGAGATACAGAAAGAGGTAAATGAAAGCCCTTGCCCTCGAGGAGCTTTCAGTCTAAAAGGGAAACTTGCAGTGTAATGAGGGTGCATATTGTGTAAAGGGGGATCTTACAATCTACTGGAGAGCTCATGGTTTAATGGAGGAGATTACCATTTAATATTAGAGGAAAACAGAGGAAAATGGAAACAACTAAAATGAGAAAGTAACAGATTGCATAAGAAAAAAATCTACAGTATGCCATTTACAAGAAACATATTTGAAATACCAAAATATACGCAAAATAAAACAGAGGAGATTGAAGGGGAAAAAAAACCCAGTATATGATCAATTAAGTGATTCCAAAAGAGTACACAGTACAGTCATGGTATCTGACAAAGCAAAAGCGGATATTAAAAAATCAGAAGATAAATAAGAAAACTATGTTAGACTGAAGGGAACCATAAACAGTCAACTAATATCACTAATAAAAAACTTTACCAAATTCATAAAGGAAACATTAACAGGCCTACCAGAAGACATAGAAAGTAACAGCACAGAGACAAGAGAGTTTGATATTCCTCTGGAGTGCTAGTCCTGAAGTCAGGAAGACCTGTGTTCAAATATGGCCTCAGGGACTTACTAGCTCTGTGGTGCTGAACAAGTGACTTCAGCTGTGTACCCTAGTTGTGAAATGAGGAGAAGAATATCACCTACCTCACAGGGCTGTTGTGAGGAATAAGTGAAATAATATTTGTGAAAGAAGTAAGCACAGCACCTGGCACATAGTAGGTGCTTAATAATGGTTGATTGTTTGAAGAATAGAGTTTCAAGTCTGGAAGATTAGACTTCATTTTATTTTGATAGTGTGCCCAGTTTAGCCTTCAGCCAGCGTACACTGAAGGGTACCAGGGGCAAAACCAGAAATACTGAAAGGCAAAAGAGAAAGTCTTTCAGATCTAGAAGAAACATTTCACATATAAAGTGCTTGAGGCTTCAGGTCTTCAAGTACATATCCAAGGCTTTGGGTTAAATGCTTTGCAACTACTGTTCTTGCCTTGTCATTGAAATGCCTTTCCTAAAAAAAGGAAGTCTACTGGCTGATTGTTAAGGGGAAACACAGGACACAGGGTTCTTCCACCAACGTAACTATCCTGGGTGTAGTAGCATCTACCTGGTAGTACCTGTGTGAGATGGGTGAATCACCTAATATAGGAGTTGTGCAATGAAAAGATGTTAGTAAGCTGGAGAGTATCCACATAGGATGGAGAGGATGGTAAAGAGGCTAAAATTCATGCCATCTGAGCATGAAGAAACTATGGAGTCTCAATTATTTAGCCAATGAACATTTACAAAGTACTTACTAAGTGTCAGGCTCATAGAAAGGAAAAGAAAAGCCAAAGACAATCCCTTTTCTCAAGCACCTCATAGTCAACTAGGAAAGGCACTATACAAACAACTGGAGTACAAACAAACCATATACGGGTTAAACTGGAAATAAGGAAATAAACAAAGGCCCTAGAGCTAAGGAGGCCCATGAAAGGCTTCTTATAGAAGGTTGGATTCTAAGTGAGACCAAAAGAAGTCAGGGAAACCACTAGGCAGAGATGAGGAGGGAGAGCATTGTGGCAAGAGAGACAGCCCGATAAAATGGTCAGTGGGGAGATGGAGTGTCTTTTGCAAAGATAAGCAAGGGGGATAGTGTCACTGGATCACAGACTATCTCAAGGGAGTGCAGGGTGTAGGAAGAATGCACAGATGGAGGCAGGTCATGACGAGCCTTAGATGCCAAGTAGAGGATTTTATATTTGATCCTTGAGGTGATAGGAAGTTACTAGAATATCTTAAGTTGGGTGAGTGACCTGGTCAGATTTGTGTGTTAGGATGGTCACTTTGGCAGCAGAGTGGAGGATAGACTGCAGTGTGCAGAGACTTATGGAAGGAAGGCAAACCATCAACTACTGAAGTAATCCAGGCATGAGGTGATGAGGAATGTTTGCTGTGAGTGTTCTCCAGAACAATCATCTTCAGTTTATTCAGGTGTATATAGAGTGGGCTTTTTTGAAATGGATTTGACAGAGCAACGGGTGGATCTCACAAAAAGAGAGATTTAGACTTGATGTCAGAAACACCCACCTTTGACTGATTAGAAGAATCCTAATGTAATTTGAAGCCTCCTGTCTGTGCCTCAGATTGCATTGCTTCTTCAGCTAGTCTGGATTGCTTACTGTAATCAAAAGGATTACGGACTGCACAGTACTTTCACTTTACGTTGGGATTTCAAGATATAATGACACATACTCAGCGTAAACTTAACAAATTATCACATTTATTTTACAATGATTAATAATGATTAAGGCAAAATACATACAAAGATGAGAATAACATTCAATACAGTAAGTAATAATCAAGAAAAGAAAAGGAGGAATAAGAAAACAAAGAATATTCACTCACTAACCAGGTGAGCTCAAATATACCTACTGGACCAGGGAGACTGAAGAACAGTCAGAGGTCTGGTCAGGGAGGCAACGGGGCAGTGTCCCGCTCCAACTCCACAAGGTGGTGACGATTTATTGACTTGTCTGGCACATGTTGTCTGCTCCATCTCTCCCTCAATTACCTCTAGAGGCAATTGCCACCACTGTATAAATCAGAGACCAATGGATGCAATCAGAGTACAGCCTGAATGACAATTACCAGGTACTATTCTTATAATCTGCAAAATTGTCATGGAGAGGATTGTCATAGCAATTCCATCTTCTGAAGTTCTCATCCGATTTGCATTTTCATTAGGTAGTTAACACTGTCTTGAGATTTTTCCTAGAGGAAAATTGGTGGAGCTATTGATTACTTAATAGCCCGAAATCCAACATGTATTCAAGGAGAGCTCTGTACTGCCAGACATAAATGAATGAATGAATGAATGAATGAATGAAAAAGCATTTATTATGTACTTACTATGTGCAAAGGACTGCACTAAATGCTGTAGTACATACCCCCATCACCACCCTACACTTCCACTTTCTGAACCCCACTAATCTATGTTCATGTATTCAATATTATTTTTCCTTAGGGGTGTCTAATTTGTTGGAAGTGTCCTTCAGTATTCAAAGAGAATGAAAGTAAATAGGAAGGAGAAGAATGGAAACAGCTCATCTAGTTTTGGAACTAGCCTCAAGGGTGCTTTTCCCCCTAATCTCCACCCTTCCTCATTCTTGTCCCCACAGTACTCCTCTGCACAGCCTAACATTATGTTGTACGTTAGTAGGTGCTCAACAAGTGATTTATGTTCTAAAGCGATTTGACTCAAAATCTAATAAACAAGGAACTGCCTAACTCAGATTTTGTTGGTCCTCAACTCTGTTCTTACTTAAATTTTTTGAGACTAGGAATTGTTGTGGTGGTTTTTCTTCTCTCTGACTCTAACAAACAAGAAAATGTGTGTCCCTGCAGGCCCTACAGTTAGGAGGAGGCTTCCTTTGGACAATGTCTGTCTATCCAGAAGTCTCTGAGTATCTCTCTTGAGCCAGGCTGTTAGAGGAAGCTTTAGCCCTAGTGATTTCTTAATTCAGGGTCAGTGCTGGGATGAAATGAGGTACTGGGAAGTCACTGGTCAGTTAAGAGTAGCAGCTTTAGTTTGAGCTAACAAAGAATAGATATGCAGCAGTGAAACATTGATATAGCTTCTCTGGACACAGTCCCTCTCATCTCCATGTAAACATATCTGTTTATCAGAGCAGGGTGCCAGGGAAGAGTATGAGGAGTGGTTTTCAGAAATCCACCAAAGTTAAGAGGTCCTGACTGCCCATTGGTGGGACTCTTTATGCCCTTAGGGGAAGAGGGGCCAATCAGGTTCCATTCCATCAATAGGCATTAATTAAGCTGCTTACTACTTGCCAAGTTCTGTGCTATGCTGAAATATGAAGAAGTGTTGCACAGTCCCTGCTCTCTTGAGGAGTTCACAGACTAATTGGGGGAGTCAACAATAAAACCCCCATGAAGAAACAAGCTATATACAGAAAATACTGGAAATAATCACCAAGAGGTGCTAGAAATTTGTGGGAAAGATGGTGGGATTTTAGCAGAGACTTGAAGAAAGCCAGAGAGGTCAGGTGGCAGAGAAGAGAAGGGGAATGTTTCAGGTGTGGGGGACAGCCACTGAAAGAAAATGCCCAGATTTGGGAGATGGAGAATCTTGTGCTAGGAACAACAAGGATACCAGTGTTGCTGGACTGAAGAATACATCATAGTGGGAGAGGGTACAGGGAGAGTATTTAAGGTGTAAGGAAACTGGAAAGGTGAGGGTGGGTCATTTGTGAAAGACTTTAAATGTCAGGGAGGATTTTATATTGGATCCTGAGTTGATAGGGAGCCACTGGATTTGATTGAGTTGTAAATCATGGATTGGAGGGAGGGCACATGGTTAGACATTGCTTTAGGAAGAAGATGATTTTGACAGTAGGACAGACTGGAACGAGGATATACTGGGGGTAGAGACCCACAGTCAGAAAGATTTTTCAATAGTCCATTATGTGAAATGATAAGGGCCTGTTCTATGAGGTGCCACTGTCTGAGGAGATAAAGGGAATATATGAGAGTTCTTACAATAGTCAAATTGAGAGGTCTTGGCAACATGTTGGTTTGATGGTTTATGAGAAGATCAAGAGTGAAGAATGTCACTTACATTGTGGGCTTAGAGGAGGTAGCCAAGAGCAGCCAGAGGAGAACATAGAATAATCACAAAGTCATAGTGTGGAACCTTTTATAGATGGCTACAAAAAGATGGGAAGCCTTTTTGGTGAACTGAAGAAAACCCTAGTCAACATGGGCTTCCCAAAGATGTATTTCAGAAAAAGGATTGCTGAGTCAGTCATAGTCATTTTCTTTTGATTTATGCTCTGGTTTTTGGCCTGCAAGCCCTTGGAATAGTTGCTGTTCTTTACATTGTCATTATTTATGTACAAGAGAAAAGCATAGTTGACCCACATGTGGTTTGACATATGGAAGCAATATTCTATGTTCAAGGATATTTAAGCAAATGAGAGCTACAGAAATCTGCTCTGTTACAAATTACGTCAACCATTTTCTGATTAAAATTATAAATGGAATTCTTTGAAAATAAAGTCAACTCTTCTTTACTCAGGGTTAATTTTCAGGTAATCCAGACCCCTTGCTTCCCAATAATGACTTTGCCCACTTATTTACCACTAATCATAAACACTACTACCCAAAAATATGACACAGTTTATGACATTTAGAGCTATTAGTTTTACTCCTTGCAAATAATTTAGGGAGAAAGAAGCTAAAGTGATATTTTACATAAAGATTATTTCCCAAATATCCCCAATTATCCTTGCTATCCCCATCCCCATGTGTAGATGAGAGTTGGTTTTATGACTATCTTTCTCCTGTGGTGGAAGTTAATCATTCCAGCTCATTTTCCAAAAGACAAAAAAAAATAGACATGTACTGTTCTAAAAAAAACTACCCAATTGGGGCAGATAGGTGGCACAGTGGATAGATGACCAGCCCTGAAGTCAGAAGATCTGAGTTCAAAACCGGTCTCAGACCAAACACTTTATACTTACTAGCTGTGTGACCCTGGGCAAGTAACTTAACCCCAATTGCCTAAAAAAAAAAAGAAAAAGAAAAAATAAAAGAAAAGCTTTCCAAGTAGATTTAAACTTCACTAGGCATTGAACCACTTAACTATGTCAATGAAGGTTTTAGAAATTTTGGTGCTAGTGAGTTCTTTGTTAATCCGGCAGTCACAGGAGCCAAGTAGATGCTCAGCTGGCTGCTTTGTGACATGCATAACTAGTCTGAGATATTTTTTTTCTATTCAACAAGCTTAAGTTTTTATTTTCCATGAGATACTTTCAGTGAATTTTTTCACAATATTTACAATTTTTAACCGCTACTTTAAGATACACATCAAATTTTATTTCATAGCTGGACAGCGGAGTATTTTTTCCTTAGCATGTTATGAAATCTGCCTTCATCTTTTTCTTTCTCTTTCAAAAATAAAAGACTAAATCTTTCATGTATCTGTGTGTGTGTGTGTGTGTGTGTGTGTGTATATATACATATATATATACACACACGTATGTGTAGAGACAATAGATGTATGATATTAAAGAAATAATTATATTTGGAGCGTAATCATCAGTCTTATACATGCAGCAAGACTAAATCTGTGAATCCTCTAAATGGAGAAGTAAAGTAATTGAAAATATCATAACAGCATGTAATGCTGAATCAGAATCCCAGCCATAGGGTGTTAAAAATACAGTGTATTTGTTCAAATATTGACTTTTTTAAACTCATGCCTTATTATTTTTACAAAACTTCTTCATACACTATTGTAAGCTTACATTGAGTTTGCAAATATTTTTATACTAACAGGCATACCCTTCATCTACCTTACTGCAAGTGCAAAACCATATGAAAGGGTATTTTCATTTATGCACATGCACCTTTTAAAAAACCAACAGAGATTATGGGAGTTTGTAGCAGTATAAAATATTAATAACTACATTCTTTTGGAATGCTGTTGAGAGTTTGAATTTCTGAAAAGTACTATGCTTAATAACAGCTCTGGTCCCACCAGTGCCTTATGGTGAATTTATTTTTCAAAATCACTTTTCTTATAAATTATTTAGTATCCAGTCAGCATGATATCTTCCCTGTTATGATGATTGGATATGTGTATGTGTGTATCCAATTATAAAAAGTAAGCAGGCATTTTGCTATCTCCACTCAAGTACTATCAAGTAAGGAGGGGAAAAAGCTAGTTAGTAATTTATTTAATGGAGACAATAAGATGTTACCTCCAGGAAGTGTTAGAATGCAGATTATACTCATTTCCCAAGGTAAAAGAAAAACCTATAACCTTGTCTGGTCATGAAATAAAGTGATTAGGTAAAATGGGATATTGAGTCACCTCAGTCTCAGAAATGTAACCAATTCAAGGAATTGGTGTTACATGTGAATAAGATATATTATAATTACCATATAATTTACCCATACTATTAGCTCTCAGTTTTAAAAAGGAGGTAGCAAAATAAGATATTTTTCTTATATCAAATGTAGTAAAACAAACTGACCAGGATGAAAAAATCTGTTTTCTTTCCAATAAAATATCAGGCATAACTGGGCATTTTGTTCATATTTTTTCTCATTTCTTAATCAGTCATACATATGGTACTCTCTCTGTTCCCTCCCACTATAAGGGTTCTTAATCTCAGGTCCATGAAAAATTATGTTTTGATAACTGTACTTCAATAAATTGGTTTCCTCTGTAAAAATAAATAATAATTCCTTAAAAAGTTAAAATGCAGCAAATAGAAGCTAATGACTGTATGAGAAATTTAAAAAAAATCCTAAAATCAAAAGAACAAAAAAATAGAATACAATGTGAAATATCTTATTCGAAAAACAACTGACCTGGGAAATATATCCTGGAGAGATAACTTAAAAATTATTGGGAGTACCTGGATGCCCTGAGCAAAAGGAGCATAGATATCATCTTTCAAGAAATTAACAAGGAAAATGCTCCAATATTCTAGAACCAGAGGGTAAAATAGAAATTGAAAGAATCCACTCATCACCTCGTGAAAGAAATCCCAAAGTGAAAACTCCTAGGATATTATAGCCAAATTCCAGAGATCTCAAGTGAAGGAGAAAATATTACAAGCAGCCACAAAGAAACGTTCCAAATATCATGGAACCATAGTTAAGATCACACAAGAATTAGTGGTTTCCATGTTAAAGGAGCTCGGAATATGATGTTTGGGAAGGTAAAGAGCTAGGATTACAATGAAGAATAAACTACCTAGCAAAAGTGAGTATAATAATTTAGAGGGAGAAATGGACATTTGATGAAATAGAGAAATTTTAAGAATTCCTAAACAAAAGACTATAGAGAAGCATAAAAATATAAATGGGAAAGAGAAATCACAAGGGACTCAATAAGGCTAAATTGTTTACTTTTCCATATTTGAAGATGGTACATGTGAGTCATAAGATTTTTACAATAAGGACAGTGAGAAGGAGTCTACAGACTGAGATCATGGGTATGAATTGATCAGGTTGGGATGATCTTAAGGAAAAAAATGAAGGAGTGAATAAAAGGGAGGCAGTGGGAAAAGAAGGAAGGGAGAGATAGAATAGGGAAACTTTTGTCACATGAAAAAGATATGCAAGCAAGAGATTTTACCATGAAGGGGAAAATTTGGAGAAGTTGTTGGGCAATGCTTGGACCTCACTCTTATCAGAATTGGTTCAAAGAGGGAAGAATATATACACATATTCAGCTGTGTATAGAAATCAACTTTACTCAGTAGGAAAATAATAGGATGAGGGGATAAGAGAAATGGAGTGGGAGATGACAAGAGGAAGGACAGATTAATGGAGGCAGTGGTTAGAAGCAAAATAGACATTTGAGGAGGAACAGGTTAAAAAGAGAGAGAAGAAGAAAAGAAGAAAATGGGATGGAGGGAAATATGCAGTTAGTAATTATAACTACAAATTTGAAAGGGATGAGCTCACCCATAAAACAGAAGTGGGTAGCAGGATAGATTAGAAACCAGAACACAACAATATGTTTTTTACACAAAACACAGCTGACACAGAAAGACACATACACACACGCACAGAGTTAAAATAAGAGACTGGAGCAGAATCTATTATGCTTCAGCTGAAGTGAAAAAGGCAGAGGTACAAATCATGATCCCAGACGAAGCAAAAATAGACCTAATTAAAAGAGATAATCAGGGAAACTTTACTTTTACCCAAAGGTACAACAGATAATGAAGTAATATCAAAATTTTTAAAGCAAATTTCTCTGATAAAGACCTCTTACCACAAATATATTGGGAACTGAGTCAAATTTAGAAGAATAAGAGCCATTCTTCAACTGATCAATAGTCTAAGGATATGAACAAGGAGTTTTCAGAAGAAGAAATGAAAGGTATCTATAGTTGTATGAAACAATGTTCTAAATCATTAATTATTAGAGATTGGAAATGAAAACAATTGTGAGGTATCACATCTATCAGAAATGACAAACGCTGGAGGGGATGAAAGAAAATAAGCACACTAACGAATTGTTGGTGAAGTTGTCTGCTAGTCAGTCCCACCATTCTGGAGAACAATTTGGAACTATACTCAAAGGGCTATAAAACTGTATATACCCTTTGAGCCAGCAGTAACACTACCAGATCTGTATCCAAAGACATCAAAGGAAAAGGAAAAAGACCTATATGTACAAAACTATTTACAGCAGCTTTTTTTTGTGGTGGCAAAGAACTGGAAATTGAGAAGATGCTCCTTAATTAAGGAATGGCTGAATAAGTTGTGGCATATGATTATGATGGAGTACTATTGTTCTGCAAGAAATAGCCAGGGGGATGGTTCAGAAAAACCTGGAAAGATCTACATGAACTCATGCAAAGTGAGATGACCAGAAACAAGAGATCATTGTGCACAGTAACAGCAATGCTGTAATGATGATCAACTTTAAAAAACTTAGCTGCTCTGATCAAAACAAACATTAAGACAATTTCAAAGGACTCATGATGAAAAAATGTTCTCCTCCTCCAGAGAGAGAACTATTGAACTCTGCATGCAAATTGAAGTGTAATTTTTCACTTTATTTTTCTTGCTTTTTTGATATGGCTAATATGGAAATGGGATTTGCATGATTTCACTTTTATAAATGATATATTGTTTTTTTCTCAATGGATAGTAGAGTGGTTAGAAGGAAGGAGAGAACATGGAACTCAAAATATAAAAGAAAAATGTTAATAAATAATAATTTCATTTTTTAAGTAATGTAGTGAAAAAAATAGAAGATAGAGGGGAAGAAATGGCCAAACTAGATCCTCTACAGGGATTTTGACCTTTCTAGGGACTGTCATCTGATTTTACCCTCAGGAAAAATTGTGTGGCTTCCCTTGGTTATGTCCTGCTGCATGCATTCATGACTTAGTGTGCTAGGAGAACTGAACTCTGAAGTGTGTGTCTACCAGCTTGTGTTTGGCTGTACAAAGGGAGAAGGAAGCAGGAATCTGGCCTGGGCTGAGTGTAGCAGAAAGTGTTTGGAATCAGGACTGAGCTCTATGCCCTTCCTCTTTTGGGCAGTGGTTCAGATGGTTATTTCAGAGCAGGGGTTCCTTATGTTTTCAGGCCCCTTACCCCCTAGGTTTTTCAGTAAACTTTCCCATTCCTCTTATACAGTATTCAATGCAATAAATTCTACTGCATAATCTCATTATAACTAAAATTAAAAGATCAGTTTTCCTTTTCCAAGGGTACACCAATGCTTTTGTAACTTCACTGATGGGATGATATCATTATGCCAAATATTCTGTGAATGCCCTTGACAAGATCCTCCTTTTCTCTAAGGGGTGATATGATCTCCAAGGACTTCCTTTATTTTATATTTATGAGTTTTCAATTCTCCTTCATTCTTCTCCCCTACAGATCTCTCTGGAGGTCACTGCCTCATTCATTAAGCAAGGGTTGAGCTTACAAGTACCTGGGACCAGTCCTGCTACCCTCAATCCTCATCTGAACCACTCTGCCTGCAGCCTCTCTGCCAGACCTGATTAACCTCTGAAACTTGGTCCTGGAGGGAACAATGTTTAGATGTGATCTCATAGAGAGAAAAGCGTTACCTCCAGCACCCCAACTTCACCCTCCCCAGTGTAACTCCTGGCCAAGGTTTCCCACATAGATAGATCCTCTACATCTGGACAAAGAGCTGCCATGTAACAGAGAGAACACTGAGGTTGGAGTCAGAGGGGCTGGTTTGGAATCTTGCCTCTGACTTTCCAAGGTTTTAGTAACTTGGGTGACCATGACAAATCCCTTGACCTCTCTGGGGTTCCAGACTCACCTCAGGCATCCCTTTTAGGACTGGGTCTCAGGATGAATCCTCGTGGACAGGCTGCTCTCATACCCAGATATGACACTTCTAACCCTCTTTGGTGGAGAGGGGAGGGAGGATTGAGAATGGAACTGAGTTTGTCTGTTGATATAGTTGCCTAGGATCTTTCATCTGTCACAGCTAACTAAGACCAAATTCTTCCCTGCAACATCTGAAGTCTGACAGAATCTGGGTTGCGTAGGGTGCAAATGTAGTCTACTTAATACTGCAGTGAGGCCCTCCTCCCAGTGATTTTTTAGTAATAACTGAACAAAAAAGCAAAAGAATTTTTTTCCCTTGCCATGTAGCACAAATGAACCAAAGTAAGCCCAGCAGAGCTAAATACCCTTCCATTATATGAGTGACTAATGATAGCTGGTTTGGCTCAATCACCGCAAGTTATTGATGAGGTAAATCATTTAATCACTGTAAATGTAAAAGCATAAGCAGGTTTTGAAGCCCCCTGTGCCAAAAGGCAGAAGCCCTGGGCCCCAGATTCTTTGCTCCTGGCTCATTCAAAGAGCAAGGAGTAAGACAGGGGTCTCACACTTTTTCCAGTAGAAACCCAGATGAAGTTAGCAGCCCACCTCTGGTGGAATACAATCATTCTAGAGGCAAAATTTAGTGTCCAGAAAGGCAGGAGCAGCTAGTTTCAATCACTGGTTGCCTTGGTGACTGTTCTTTGCCAAGGATACCTGGAATCCTGAGTTCTTGGCATTCAGGCTATCTCCTTATGAGGCCTCCATTATGCTCCCTAGGCCAGGAGGGGCGGGTTTGTTCCCAGCTTTGTCCTGGACTATCAGCTGAGTACAGATCTAAATCATCAGGGGTACAAAATATCAAGAGATAGTCACATGTGTACACACAGGCATATATATTGCATATATTGACAGAGAACAAAATAAAGACAGAAATAGAGATTCAGAGACAGAGACAGGAAGAGCCAGAGCAAAAGAAATATGGATGCTGAATGCAAAATAGTATGCATAAGAAGTCACAAAAGTCAAACAGCTGTTGCTATGACACATGCATCAGAGAAGGGAACAAACATCATCCCCAGGCACTCTGGTGACCTCACTGATCTCCTCCTAGCCAGGTGAGAAGAACCTGAGGCCCAACAAGGTTAAGGTGTTGCCCAGAGTCACACAGGTACTAAGCATCAGAGGCAGTATTGGAACCCAGGTCCCCTAACTCCATAGCAGCCAAAATTCTTTCCAGAATATAATTTTGTCTCCCAGAGCTGCTTTTGCTACCAAATCATGGTTTCCCCATGTGATGTCAGAATTTGGCTTTTAATTATCCACAAATAAAGGGTAAAGCTTGAATATGAACAATTAGGCTAATAAACATAACAAATGTAGCATAACTTTTAATTTTACCTGCTGAAAAATGCAAAGTACAAAGGATTTTTTTAGGGGTGAGGCAATTGGGTTAAGTGATTTTTTCAGGGGCACACAGCTCCTTAAGTGTCAAGTGTCTGGTCTACGGCTGAATTTGAACTCAAGCCTTCCTGACTCCAGGACCAGTACTCTATCCACTGTGCCACCTCCCTGCCCCAGGATTTGTTCTTGATCGCAGTGTCTGACATATGCACAGCAGACACTTAATAAATTATTGATTTTCTGTGTGTGTAAAAGTCAAGACATCATTTTTCCCCTCTCTAATAGTCTTATCTATCACTCCATGGTCTATCCTTAGGTTCAGATCTCCCATCCACCAAGGAGAAACCCCAGGGAATCAGCAGAATCTACCATTTTCCCTCAGTTGGGGTCCACCTTCCATCTTTATCTTGGCATGATGATGCTTGGAAGTGGGGAATTGATAGGACTGTAGCCCCAGAAGTGGATTTAGATAAGCTTTCACCTAGGAATTTGGGTTGCCTTTTGTTGTGTGTTATGCTTACACTTTGAAGCTTCTATACAGCTCTAAGCTTTTCATCAGGAATATTTCAAAGTCCTTCATTTCAATAAAAGTCCAAGTATATCCCTGTGACTTTATACTATTTGGCTGAGTGAGGTATTTTCTTTGTGTTATGGAATATCATATTTCAAGATCTCAGTTCCTTTAGGGATTGGCTGAAAATCCCCTGTATTACTGACTAGAGCTATTTGGTACTTGAATCCTTTCTTTTCAGGCTGCTGGCAATATTTTTGGCAAATGAAATGAGAGTGATGCAAGAGAATTATGAGAAAAGAGTCAACACTTGGAAAAAAGAAAACAGTTCTTAAAACAGAGAATTGGTTGATTAGAAAAGTATAAAAGCCAACTGAGGAAAACAACTCCTTAAAAGTTTGAATGGGGGGGGGAGCTGAGCCGAGATGGCAGAGTAAAAGCAGTGACTTGCTTGACCTCTCCCCTCAAATCCTCCGGATACCTGAAAAACATGGCTCTAAACAAATTCTAAAGCAGCAGAACCCACAAAAAGCCAGAGTGAAACAAACTTCCAGTCCAAGACAACCTGGTTGATTGATTGGAAAGGTCTATACTGTGGGCTGGGAGTGGGACCCAGTTCGTCATGGGTGCGCAGGCAAGGCAGGCTTCAGCAAACCTGGAGCAGGCCTCAGAGGACTGAATCATGGGCAGCTGTGGTGGTTTCCACACTTCTCAACCCATGAACACCAAAGACAACTTAGAAAGTCAGTAGGAAAAGTCTGTGCCTGCAGTGAGAGAGAAGTGTGGGGTCTCAGCCCCAGTCCCCAAGCTTGGCCCCCAGGGAGGCAGCTGCTTTCAGAGCTTCTGGTCCACAGACTGGGGGGAATCAAGTGGCTGATCAGAGGGGGATTGCAAGGATCTCTCTGATGGTGTAGGATTGTTGGTGCAGGATTCTCTTGTTTTGCCCATGCTTGGATCTGGGTCACAGTTCTGGGTGGTGGTCCTGGGGTGAGGAGGAATACTGGCTTGGTGGAGCTTGTAGCAGCTGTGAAGAGAGAATCTTCCTTACAGTTACAAGATCGAAAAGAGTGCTTGTGGTCACTCATAGAGCAGAGCACAGGCCAGGAAAGGAGTAACCACCTTGCCCTTGATCATAACACCTTGGAAGAACTGAAAATTCTAAGGTCCCTAGAAGTATCGCTGAAAACAGCTGCACAAAACCCCCAAAGCCTGAGATATTTTCCATACTGGAAGCAGACCCCTACCTTAACAAAGAGTTTATAACTCAAGCAATTGGCTGGAATCGTGAGTAAGCAGTGCAAAAAGAGTCAGACCATAGAATCTTAGTTTGGTGACCAAGAAGATCAAAACATACAACCAGAAGAAGACAACAAAGTCAAAGTTCCTACATCCAAAGCCTCCAAGAAAAATATGAATTAGTCCCAGGCCATGGAAGAGCTCAAAAAGGATTTTGTGAATCAAGTAAGAGAAGTAGAGGAAAAACTGAGAGTGATGCAAGAAAATCATGAAAAACGAATCAACAGCTTGCTAAAGGAGACCCAAAAACATACTGAAGAAAATAACACCTTAAAAAATAGCCTAACCCAAATGGCAAAAGAGGTCCAAAAAGCCAATGAGGAGAAAAATGCCCTAAAAAGCAAAATTGGCCAAATGGAAAAGGAAGTCCAAAAGCTTACTGAAGAAAATACTTCCTTAAAAATTAGAATTTAGCAATTGGAAGCTAGTGACTTTATGAGAAATCAAGACACTGTAAAAGAAATTCAAAAGAATGAAAAAATAGAAAACAATGTGAAATATCTCGTTGGAAAAACAAGTAACCTGGAAAATAGATTCAGGAGAGAGAACTTAAAAATTATCAGACTATCCAAAAGCCATGATAAAAAAAAAAGAGCCTAGATATCATCTTTCAAGAAATTTTTAAGTAAGATTGCCCTGATATTTTAGAACCAGTGGGCAAAATAGAAATGGAAAGAATCCACCGACCACTTCCTGAAAGAGATCCCCAAAGGAAAACTCCTAGGCATATTATAGCCAAATTCCAGAGTTCCCAGGTCAAGGAGAAAATACTGCAAGCAGCCAGAAAAAAAACAATTCAAGTATTGTGGAAACACAATCAGGGTAACACAAGATTTAGCAGCTTCTACATTAAGGGACTGCAGGGCTTGGAATATAATATTCCAGAGGGCAAAGGAAATAGCATTACAACCAAGAATCATCTACACAGCAAAACTGAGCATAAGCCTTTGAGGTAAAAAATGTACATTCAGTGAAATAGATGACTTTGAAATACAAGACTCAAGAGAAACATGAAGAGGTAAACAGGAAAGAGAAATCAAAAGAGACTTTTTAAGTTTGAACTGTTTACATTCTACATAGAAAGATATTTGTAATTCATGAATCTTCTCTCAGTATTAGAGTAGTTAGAAGGAAAAATTATATGCATGTATATATGTAGATAGATAGATAGATAGATAGATAGATAGATAGGTAGGTAGATAAAGGGCAGAGGATGAGTTGAAGGTGAAGGGGTGCTATCTGGAGAATAAAATTAAGGGGTGAGAGAGGATTATATGGAGAGAAGAAGAAAGGGAGAGGTACAATGGGATTAATTATCTCACATATAACAAGCAAGGAAAGGCTTTTACCGTGGAGGGGAAATGGAGGAAGGCGAGAGGGAATCTTATTCTCATATGATTTGGCTTAAGGAGAGGATAACATACACACTCAGTCGGGTGTGGAAATCTATCTTACCTTACAGGAAAGTAGAGGGGAAGGGGACAAGACAGCAGGAGGATGATAGAGGGGAGTGCAGATTTGGGGAGGTTGTAATCAGAAGCAAACACTTCTAAGGAGGGGCAGGATCAAAAGGGAGAATTAAATAAATGGGGAGCAGGATAGGATGAAAGGAAATATACTTAGTTTTTCACAATATGACTACTGTGCAAGTGTTTTGGAAGACTACACATGTATAAGCTGTATAGAGTTGCTTGCCTTCTCAGTGAGGTTGAGTGGGGATGGAGGAAAGGAGACAATTTAGAACCCAAAATTTTAAAGCAAAAGTTAAAAATAATTGTTTTATATGCAACTTTGAAATAAGATGTACAGGATAAGGGGTATAGAAATCTATCCTGCCCTACAGGAACACTGAAGGGGAAGGGGATAAGAGAAGGAGGGGAGAGACTGATGGGAGGGCAGATTAGGGGAAGGGGTATTCAGAATGCTTGCCATCTGGGGGTAGTGGGAGGGAGGAGGTGGGGAGAAAATTTGGAACTCAAAATCTTGTGGAAGTGAATGTTGAAAGCTAAAAATTAATAAACTAGTTTTTTAAAAAGTTAGAATTGGGGAAGTGGAAGCTTATGACTGCTTGAGACATCAAGAATCAATCAAACACATTCAAAGGAATGAAAACAATAGAAGAAAATGTTAAACACCTGTTTGGAAAACCAATTGACCTGGAAAATAGATCTGGGAGAGACAACGTTAGAATCATTGGACTACATGAAAGCCATAATCAAAAAGAGAACCTGAACAGCATCTTTGAAAAAAATAGCACGGAAAACTGTACTGATGTCCTGGAACCAGAAGTCAAATAAGCATTGAAAGAATCCTTTCATCCCCTCAGCAAAGAGATCTCAAAATGAAAACTTTAAAGAACATCAGAGTCAAATTTCAGACCTTTCAGGTCAAGGAAAAAATACTGCAAGTGGCCTGAAAGAAACAATTAAAATATACAGAAGCCACCATCAGGATTCCATAGGACTTAGAAGCTGCCATATGAAATGATCAGACATCGTGGAACATGATATCCCAGAAGAAAAAGGAGTTAGGACTGCCAACAAGAATCATCTACCCAGCAAAATTAAGCATAATAGCCTGTGGGAAAATGGTCATTCAATGAAATAGAAGGATTTCAAGCCTTCATAAGGAGAAGACCAGAACTAGTTTGAAAATTTGACCTCTAATATCCCAGTCCAGGAGAAGCATAAACAGCTAAAAAGAGAAAAGAAAAATATAAGGAATTCAACAGAGCTAAACTGTTTACCTCCTTACATGGGAAGTTGAAGCTTGTAACTCTTAAAAATTGCACCACCAATAGTATAGATAAAATGGAATATACATAAAGGATATCTGCATAAGGTGATTATGAGGGTCAGACATAAAAATTAACAGATGAGAAAGAGGAGTACAAAGGGTGCAGAAGAAAAGGAGAAGTAGAATGGGGTAAATTATCTCAAATGAAAAGAAGAGAAAGATCTATTACAATAGAGGGGAAGATGGGAGGGTAGGCGATGGGCACTGCTTGGACCTTATTATCATCAATATTTACTCAAAGAGGTAATTATATAGACAATCAGTTGAATATAAAAACGTATCTTACCCAACATAGAACTATGAGGGGAGGAGATTAAGTAAATGATGGAGGGGATTAACATAAGGGAAGGCATATAAAAAGTGGTAGAGAGAAACAAAACACTGGTGAAAAGGGAAAGGGTGAAAGGAGAGGGAGGACAAACTGGAGGAAGAATAGGATAGAGGAAAATACACAGACCAACCAGCAGCCACTGTAATAGTTCAAGTGTGAGGTGACGACCTGTACTTTCCTGTGTGGGTGTGTATGAGGTAACCCCTCCTACAACTCTCTTATCACTGCCCCTCCTGCTACTCCTCCTGCCCCTCCACATCGCTCCACCCCCTATGTTGTCTTCTGTCCCCTTTTTAGTCTTCTTCTGAAACTCCACACCCCAAATTGGTTTCTTTTAGTGCCCAAGGAGATGTGTGTGGGCATGGGTGGAGCATCTTGGGAGTATTTATACCTTTGTTTATGTGAGTATTCTGTGTGTAGGTAGAATGATATGTTTCTGTGAGTGTGATTTGTAGTGTAGTTTAAGATCCACTACTGATAATCACTAACCCTTTCTTTCTTCCTTCCTCCGTCCATTATTACCCATGAGATGGTTCTCTCATTATTTACCTAGCCTTAATCATTGAATAGGTGTTGCCTCAGTCAAACTGAGACCTGGGAAAGACCTTCACTTAAAGAGATCAGGGCCTCATGCTGCATTGGGGCCACCTCAGTTGTCCTGATCTATATCTAGCCACTGTACCCAGTTAACTTCAGAAGAGGAAGTGAGGCTGATGACTTTGCACAGTCCACCCTCATTTAAATCCAGTTCACTTGCAAGTCATGGCATCACTTTCCTGATGCCATTGATGCAGTTTAGGGGTTCAGGGGTCCTGTTACCCCAAAATCACAGCTCACGGGTCCTGTCTGAAAGAATTAGACCCAAGCCTTCTTTCACAAAAACATTGAAGATTTGCCATATTAGCCAGACAGTGAAGGAGTCTAAACATTAGAGGGATATTGGCTAGATTGTGAAAATCTGAGCACCTTAATGGAGACAAGATGGACCTTATATACAGAAAGACTTTGGGAGGAATCTAGGAGTGGCCAAGTAGTCCATGAGGTAATAGGATTCCAGGGAAATGGAGCCTAAATAGGAACAAGGGTGGGAAGTGGCCTAGGGCTATAGGGAGGCAAGACAATGGAGGGCCAGGCAAGGTCAAGGATAACAGAATTGGAGAATTGGGTGTAGCCAAAATGACAGAATCATAGCCTCAGGGGAACGCCAGAGATCTCCTTGATCAAATGGGAGAATTCAAGGACAATCCAAAGATTTTCTAGGGCCCATAGACAAATGGGGCCCAAATTGGGACAAAGGTCTCACTTTGGGCCCATACCCCATCACATGTATTTTTTTATTTTTTGGTGTGTCATTCTCTCCATTTAAATTGTTGTAGTTGCTGTGTAGTTACTGTTTTATTGGCTCTGCCTACTTCACTTTGCATCAGTTCACAAACAGTTTTCCATTCTGTCCTGAACTCACCACTCCCATCATTTCTTTTATTTTTTATTATTTTTAAAAATTTATTTATTTATATTTAGTTTTCAGGATTCATTTCCATAAGATTTTGAGTTTTAAATTTTTTCCCCCTCCATTGCCAATCTGCTCCCCAAGACAGTGTGCAATTTGATATAGGCTCTACATATACATTCATATTAAACATAATTTCAGATTAGCCATGTTGTAAGGAAGAATTAGAACCAGTGGGAAGAACCACAAGAAAGAAGAAATGAAACAAAACAAACAAACAAAAAAGAGAGAAAACAGTATGCTTTGTTCTACATTCAGACTCCATAGTTCTTCCTCTGGATGTGGATAGTATTTTCCATCATGAGTCTTTTGGGAGTGTCTTAGATCCTCACATTGTTGAGAAGAGCTAAGTCTATCAAAGTGATTCATAACACAATGTTGCTCTTATTGTGTACAACGTTCTCTTGGTTCTGCTCTCTTCACTCAGCATCAGTTCATGAAAGTCTTTCCAGTTTTTTCTAAAGTCCACATGCTCATCTTTTCTTATGGAACAATAATATTCCATTACATTCATATATCACAACTTGTTCAGCCATTCCCCAATTTCCAATTCTTGGCCACCACAAAAAACAGCTGCTGTAGATATTTCTCTATAAATATGTTCCTTTCTCCCCTTTTAAAAATCTCTTTGGGATACAGACCTACTAACAGTATTGTTGGGTCAAAGGGTATGCAGTTTTGTAGCTTATAGTGTATGGTTGTAAATGCTTCTCCAGAAAGATTTGACTAGTTCACAACTTCAAAAAATTGTGCATTAGATTCCCATTATTTCATATCACCTCTAGCATTTGGCATTTTTCTTTTTCTGTCATATTAGGCAATTTGATGGGTATGAGGTGGTACTTTAGAGTTGTTTTCATTTGCATTTCTCTCATCAATAGTGATTTAGAGCATTTTTTCATGTAATTACTTTTTAAATCTTTCATTTATAACTTAAATACAAAAAGACAAAAGAAAATTTCCACATACACAGCATTAAAAAAGGATTCAATATGTGAGAGATGAATTCTCAGAAGTGAAGCCTCCTCAAAAGGTCAATAATTCTTGATTATTGCTCTCAAAATCCTCCCCCACTCAGACCCTGTTTTTAAGCACGTAACAGAAAGAATAAGCACCGCCCCCCCAACCTGAGCCGTTTGCCCTTGGCTTCCTGCCTCTTTTCTCTTCTCTGGGATAGGGGAGAAAGGGGGGTTGGGGAGGATTTCAGTTTCCTAGGAATTACCTAGCTCTTGGGAATTTGGCCCTAAACCCCTCCCCCCTCTTGATATGTCAGCATTAGGTTTACTGAAGGGGAGTACGTGTGCTTGGATTGGCTATACCCTGTTTCCTTCTCTTTGAACTTCATGCTTGGAGTGTAAGCCCACCCCTCAGTTAAGGGGAATGAGGGATAGTGGTGGGTGGGGACTTCTTTGCCTTAGGGTTTATAAGGCGTCTCCTGTTGCATACGGGCCTCTCTGTCCCACATGCCTCTAAGGAACAGAGAGCCATCTCGGATAATTGTAATAAAGGTAACCTTTGCTTTCCACCTTGAGAAATCTCTGAGTTTAATTTGGGTTAGGGTTGCTGTCCCGCACAAATACAAAACCATGAATTTCTATTTCACGCTATTTACTGTTTTCAAAAACTACATAATGAATACTATATTTTTTTTTCATAAATTGACACTAATTATTTAAGTTCAAGAACAGGTTATGAAGGGGTTGGAGGGCACATACAGAACAGAGAGTCCAAGGTGGAGCCCTAAGGGAGGGGGAAGAAAGGAGGAGACAGGCAGATGAGAGCCTCTCCTCTGTGTCTGCTCTAGATGGGATTGATCCTGATTTCTGAGCCTTGATCCAGGGCACACAATGAAGCACACAATAAGATGAGGTTCCAAGGGCTACAGGTTTAGGAAGCATCAAGAGGTAGCCAAAGTTACACATCCTTTTAGGACTTGAAGCATAGTGATAAGTTCCATCCCGCTTATTTCAGCTCTTATGAAACATTCTTGTAGTTAAAGTCTTTGTGCTAAAGAATTCTTTCACTGCCTAACTTCTCGTACTTTGCTTCTAGTTTCTTTGAATATGCATCCAACTTGTAAGCTTCTGTTGGAGAGCTGCTACTTTCTCCTCAATTAAAGTAATCTAATCCAGATAAGGCTTGTTATAAAGAAGACCCCAGACTCAGTTCTGAAGACTGGTGTCTCAAAGACTTTTTATTAAAGAGGTTGAAGTGGGTCCTTTCCATTCTCCTGAAGAGCAGGCACACCTCCTTTGAAGAGGACAGTGTGCTGAGTACAAAAGCAAGAGAAAGCTTTATAGTTAGTAATTGCCTAACTCCTCCCTTCTGGATCAGGATTGGTCCTAATCCTTCTGGGATACAATCTTTCTTATATGCCCCCCCTTAACATACATTATGTGCCTAGAACTGTGTTGTCACTCCCTCTCCCCCCCCCACGGAGAAGTTATCCTGTCTGTGGTGACTTCTTATCTACTTATGTGGAAACTTAACTCTTATTTCTCACTGGCTGAAGCACTGCAGATTTCTGCTTTAAGTCCTTTAGGTTTCTACTTACATTCACTGCAATATCTTTCATATCTAGATACTTCAAGCTAGTCAGGTTGTTCATATTTTCCAGAAGTTTATGGTCTTCACTGGTGGCTGTTAGCATGCCTGCCAGGTAAGTGGCCATTTTGGAGAACATGTCCTTACCACAACCCTGTATACTACACTTACATCTATTTATCAATTCTTTCTCTGGGCATAGACAGCACCTTATTTTGTAAGTTGGTCCTTTGTAGTTGATTTGAGTATTTTTAATACTCAAAATGACTTAGTCATTCAAAGTTGTTCTTAAAACAATATTACTGTTACTATATACACCATTTTCTTGGTTCTGCTTATTTCACTCTTCATTATTTTGTAGAAGTCTTTCCATGGTTTTCTAAAATCAACCAAATCATCATTTCTTATAACACAATGATATTACATCACAATTATATACCACAACTTATTTAGCCATTCACCAATTGATGGGAATCTCCTTGGTTTCCAGTTCTTTGCCACCAAAAGGAGAACTTCTAGAAATGTTTTAAAGCTTAAAGTTCTTTCTTTTTTCCCTAATCACCTAGAGAAACAGACCTAATAATGAGTGACACTGTTGGGTCAAAAGGTATTCATTGTTTTGTAATCCTTCAGACACACTTCCCAATTGTACTCCAAAATGGTTGGAGTAGTTCGCAACTCCATGAAGAGTGCATTAGTTTCCAAGTTTTTTTTTCCTTCCACTGTCATTTTCCTTTTCTGTCACATTAGCCAATCTGATAGGTGTGAGGTGGTATCTCAGAGTTGGTTTCATTTGACTTTCTCTAATTAGTAGTGATTTAGAACATTCTTTCATGTTATTATTGATAGCTTTGATATCTTCCCCTGAAAACGTCCTGTTCATATTCTTTGACTATCAATTGAGGAATGACTCTTATTCCTATCATCTAGCTTAGCTGCTTATATAATTGAGAAATAACATCTTCATTTGAGAAACACACTGTCAAATTTGCCCCCTGCCTACCTATTTTCCTTGTAATTTTGGCCGCATTAATTTTTTGGTGCATTTTTAATTTCATGTAATTAGAATTATCTATTTCACTTTGCATGGTCCTCTCTATCTTTTTTGGTCATAAAATCTTCACATGTCTGTGGATGTAACAGGTACATTTTTATTTGCTCTCCTGATTTACTAATGATATCACTGCTTATGTCAAGATCATGTACCCATTTTGACCTTATCTTGGTATACAATGTGACATGTTGATCTATGCTTACTTCTGCCAAATTGCTTTCCAGTTTTCCCAGCAATTTTTGTGAAGTGGTGAGTTTGGTTTACTAAACACTACATTAGTGTGGTCATTTCCTACCATGCATTGTGTACCTAATCTATTTCATTAATCCACTCCTCTGTATATTACCCAGTATCAGATTATTTTCATGATCATTTAAAATCTAGTATTACTTAAGTACATTCCTTACCATTTTTTTCATTGATTCCCTTCAAATTCTTTACCTTATGTTCTTCACAGATGAATTTGGTTATTATTTTTTCTAGTTCTATGAAATAAGTCTTGGATAGTTTGTTTTGGCTTGAATAAGTAAATCAACTTGGGTAAAATTGTCATTTTTATTGGCTCAGCCCACTAAGGAGCAAATCGTATTTCTCCTGTTGTTCAGTTCTCTCTTTATTTTATGAAGAGTGTTTTGTCATTGTTTTCATGAAGTCCATGGTTAGGTCTTGGCAGGGAGCCACCCAAGTATTTTATATTGTTTACCTTTATTTTAAATGGAATTTCTCTTTCTATCTCTTCCTGCTACATCTTGTTGGTAGTACATAGAAATGATGATGACTTATGAAGGTTTATTTTGTATCCCACAAATTTGCTATGGTTATTATTTCCATTAGTTTTTTTTTATTTGATTTTCTGGAGTGCTCAAAATATACTATATATCACCTGCAAAGAGGAGTAATTTTTTTTGTCCTCATCATCTGTTTTTATTCTTTGACTTTCTTTTTCTTGCCCCCTGCCTACAGCTAAGATTTCTAGTATGATGTTGAATAATTGTGGTGACAATGGACAGCCTTACTTCACTCCTTATCTTATTCAAAAGGCTTCAATTTTATTCTCATTACAGATAACACTTGCTCTTGGTTTTGAAAAGATAGTACTTGGCATTTTAAGAAGGGTTCTGTTGATTCCTATGCATTCTAGTGTTTTTATTATAAATAGATGTATTCTATAAAAAAAAATTCTGCATCTTTTTATATAATTGTATAATTTTTGTTGGTTTTGTTATTAATATGGTCAATTCTACTGATAGTTTTCCTAGCTTTGAAACAGCTCTGAATTCTTAGTATAAATCCCACTGGTCATAGTATATGACCTTTGTGATATACTGCTGTAATCTCCTTCATAGGATTTGATTTCAAATGTTTCATTGCTATTCATTAAGGAAATTGGCTTACACTTTCCTTTCTCTCCTTTTGCATTGGCTTGTTTAGGTATCAAAACCATATTTTTGTTATAAAAGGCCTTTGGTAGGCCTTCTCTTTATCTTTTTTTTTTCAAATAGATTATATAGTATGGGGATGAATTATTCCTTAAGTGTTTGGTGGAATTTAATTATAAATCCATCTAGTCCTTGGGATTTTGTTTAACGGAACTCATTCATGCCTTGTCCAATTTTTTTTTTTAAGATGGGGCTATTTAAGTATTTTATTTCCTTTTCAATTAACATGTGTGATTTGTATTTTTGGAAATATTCACTCATTTCACTTAGATTTTCAGTTTACTTGGCATATGATTTTGCAAAATACAACCTAATAACTACTTCCATTTCATCTTCATTAATTATGCATTCACTGTTTTCAATTTTGAGACTGGTAATTTGGTTTTCTTTTTTTAAATCAGATAACCAGTGGTTAAAGTTTTTTTTTTTGTTATACAACTGATTCTTGGTTCTATTCATTGATTTTTTTCTTTCATTGATATTCATCTCACTTTTGATTTTCAGCACTTACATTTTGATATTTAATTGGAAATTTTAAAATTCTTCCTGTTTGTTTTTTTTTAAATTTCATGCTTGGTTCCTTGATCTGCTCTTTCTCTGTTTTATTGATGTAAGCATTTAGAGAAAGACAATTTCCCCAAGTACTGTTTTGGTTGCATCCCACCATTTTTCATATCTTCGCTCATTATTGGCATTCCCTTTAATGAAATTCTGGATTGTTTTGTATGATTTGTCTTTTGACCCATTCATTCTTTAGGATTAGATTATTTAGTTTTCAATTAATTTTTGAATCTGTTTCCAAATGCTTTATTGAATCCTTTTCATTACTGTGGTCTACAAGGGTGCATTTAAGACTTCTGTTTTTCTCCATTTGGTTTTGAGGTTTTTATGTCCTAATACATGTTGAGTTTTTGTGAAGGTCCCATGTACAGATGAGGAAAAGTTATATTCATTTCTATTCCCATTGAGTTTTCTCCAAAAAGTCTATTATATCTGCCTTTTCTAAGACATTTTTCATCTTCTTAACTTCTTCATTATTTATTTTATGCATAGATTTGCCTAACTCTGAAAGTGGAAAGTTAGGATCACCCATTAGTATAGTTTGACTTTCCTTCTCTAAGTCATTTAATTTTTCCTTTAAGAAGTTGGATGCTCTGCTATTTGGTGTATATTTGTTTAATGCTGCTATTACATTATTTTATTGTGATACTCTTTAGCAAGATGGAGTTTCCCTACTTTTTGAATTGGGTCTTTTTTTTGCTTTTACTTTGTCTGAGATCATGATTGCTACCCCTGTTTGTATCTTGACCTTCCTTGTCTCTACTGCAGCTTTTCATGGTCAGACTATTTTTTATTCATTTTCCCAGCTTATTCCTTGACTTTATATTTATATTAAAGTTGGTCTTTATTTCCGAAGTGGGAGCAGTGGGGAAATGAAATGTCTGACACTTCACTCTTTTTCACACTGCTATTTTCAACGCTAGTTCTGGAAGTTTGGAAGTTTTCAGTGGTTGCCAGGTAATGTGATTTGGGGAGAGATAAGATCATTGCTCTCCTGGACTGTGCTACTAATCTCTAAGCTGCATGGATGGAAAGCTTTCAGTATATAGAGACCCAGGGAAAGAACTGAAAAATGTGTGGGAACAGCATGAGGAATATGTCATCCCCACAGTCCTGTCTCCTCTTAGAATTGTCCTAAAGATATATTCATGGAGCCTGCAGTAGATGAGTTAACATCTCAATCATTTTATAGAATTACAAAAAAAAAACCACAGTTACTCTGTGCAATAATCTGAATAACATTAAACTAAAGAGTCAATAGCATGATATGTAAAATCCATCAGAAAGAGTAAGAGACATGAATAATAATAATAATGAGAATAATAAACACTTCTATAGTGCTTCATGGTTTGAAAAGCACTTTGCAAACATCCCATTGGACCTTACAACCACCCTGTAAATTACTTAGTTTAGTTATTATTATTACCCCCATTTTACAGGTGTGGAAATTGAGGTTTTTAGAGTATTTAAGTGGCTTGCCTATGGTCACACAATGAGTAAGGCAGAATTTCAGGCTAGGTCTTGTGACTGAGATTCTAGCTGTCTATCCACTCCTCCAATTCACTAGTGGCAGGGAAACCGGTGTTGGAGAGAATAAAACCCCAAATGTGAAATAGTTTTAGAAAGAAATTTATGAAGTCTCTTGGTAAAGGATACTGAGCCAGAAAGGGGTGTGTGGCTCCCTCTTGTCCACCCTCTGGAAGTTTCATATTACATAGGATTGTAGAGGAGGATACTCACACATAAAACAGCGGGAAGACGTGCCTCCCTGGTGACCTCCTGACCCTTCCTGACCCGCCTGACCTCCTCCTGCCTAGAGGAAGGAGGCTGAGATCTGCCCCTTCCCCTCTTTCTTCCTCTTCTCTCGGGGTGGTGAGGAATCCAAGTCCCATTCAAGGGCTGGTGGCTTGCAGATGCTGCTGCAGCTATTGTTCTCTTCCCTTTTGTGGAGCCCAGGACACCCCTCCCGCTACCTCCCCCTTTCCCTCTTTGTCCTCCCGCTCCCAGTTTCCATAAACGGGCCGACCCTTCGAAGCCCCAAGCTGAGCTCAGCTGCTGCTCCCCACCCCCAGCCCCAGCAGCCTGCCCTCAGGAACCTGGCACCCTAATCAGCTCCGAGCCCACCTCCAGGTGGAGGATGCACTGTAGCACCCTCCCCTAGCCAGTTTGGGCGATGAGGGCTGAGAGAAACGATTCGGGGAAATCTCCCAACTGATCCGGGCCTGATGTCTCAGAGCCTCCTTCGCTCCCTCCTCCCTTCCCTCTATTCTCTGGGAGGAGACTAGCTCCGCCCTGAAGTGACGTCACAGTGACCAGCCCCTCCCACCCTCTATTGAGTGTATGTTTTTGTCTCTGGAGGAGTATGGGAGTGGGATGAGCAGGTCCAAGTCTCCATATCCCTCACCTACTTCTTTCTTTCTCCCTCCTCACCCGTTCCCTCCATTACCTCCATCTTCCATACTGACGGATCCTGAGGGTCCTGCCAGTGCTTAAGTGGCTGTGAGTAAGGTAAGAGCCTCCTCCACTATTCCTGCCTCAGCCCTTCCCTTCTCCTTTTCTTCTCTTCCTTTCTCCCCCAACCTTTTCATGAAGCCCACCCTCCTCTCATCAATTGGCTTCGCTTAGTGCCAGAGAGGATGTGTGTAAGGGTGGGTGGAAAGTCCTGGGAGTATCAATACCTTAATTTGTTTGTGTGTTGTGTATGTATGTAAGATCATCTGGGTGTGTGTCTGTGTGTATGTATGGGTTTATGTGTTCAGGGGTGAACCTGTGTGTGCCTTCTCCTCCAGGGCTGCTCCTGCCTCTGTCTGGAGGACTGGAGGCGGGATCATGAGGTGGAATGGGGTGGAGTGAAGGCCAGGAGGGAGAAGAAGCCTTTGTGTACACTCCCTCCTCTGGTGGATCTTTCAGTCCTTTCTTCCTCACTTCCTCTCATTCTTATCTTACCCTGGGGGCTGGGGAGAGAGGAGAGTCTAAGAACTCTTCCTCTCCCCTTCTCCATATCATCCCTTTTGTTTGGTGTTCTTTAGTTACAAGGTGTATTTGTTTTATAGTTCTGGACACAACCAGAACCTGGTGAAAGTGGTGTTTCCATGTACCTTGTTGTGGAACAGAAAGAAGGGACTGTTTCTGAAACTGCATATCTCTATGATTTACAGACTGAAAGAAAAGAGTTCTTCTATTTATTTTTTGTTCTGAAACTATTAGTAACATCCACACACAATCTTGACATATAATTAGCAATAACTGCTGAAATGTTTTGTTCATCATATATTGTAAGAAACATACACTGCCAAATCAAAAAGACACTCAAAGAAATAATAGTACAAAATTCAGTAGCTTCGTAATCAAAATTTAAAAGAAAATGGTCATTAAATTCAACTCGAGGTAATTTTATTTCCTTTGGTGCCATCTAGTGGGCTGCAGAAAATCAGTAGCATATTCATTTAGGGACTAAAATTATTCAAACATATGCAGAACATTGTTTTAGGGGAGAGTCATTTTAAAATGAAATAGCAAAAATGTGGAGAAATAAAACAAATAAAAGGTATCAGGTCATTTAGCTAACTGTGAAGTTACCAATATTTTCTGAAGTCTGTTTTAAGGAAACCTAGCTTCAAGACTCCAAAATTTTCTTAAATAATATCTTATATTTGAATATCTTGTACTTTACTGTGCACGATACCTTATTTGGAAATAGAAAGGGATTAGATTACCAAATGAGACTCAAACCCAGGTCTCTATTTCTACTGTGTAGGCAGACTCCCAAACTAGATCTTTCCACTTTATGAATATTTATTCAAAAAGAGTTCTTTTAATGTGAACTTCTCTCATTATGAAGGATTTGGAACATTTATGACAAAAAGGGCTATTGAGAGCTTGGATTTGTTCTTTTGAAAACTTCCTGTTCATGTCCTTTGACCTACTGGAGAATGCCTCTTAATGTTAGAATTTGCAATCAGTTCCTTTTATATCTTGCATATGCAACAGTCCTTAGAGAACTTTACTGCAAAGATATTTTTCCTCACTTAACTGTTACCCTTCTCATTTAAACTGCATTCAATCTATTTGTGCAAAAACATTTCAACTTTATAAAAGCAGAATGATCCATTTCTTTTTCTGTGTTCTTGTCTGTGGCTTGTTCTGTTATAACCTCTTCCCCATATCCATAGATGTGACAAGTAATTTCCTCCTTGCTCCTTTAATTTGGTATTGATTCCCCTTTTATACCTAATACATGTATCCATTTGTAGTTTAATTTGATAGGTGATGTGAGATTTTGATGTCCTGTCAAATTTTTGCCAAACTGCTTTTCCTTTATCCCATCTGTTTGGTTTTTTAATCAAAAATTGTGGGGGCAGCTAGGTGGCGCAGTGGCTAGAGTACTGGCCCTGAAGTCAGGAGGACCTGAGTTCAGATCTGGCCTCAGACCAAATGCTTCACACTTACTAGCTGTGTGACCCGGGGAAAGTCACTTAAACCCAATTGCCTAAAAAAAAAATTGTGTCCTTCCATGCAGCTCTCCTCCCATTTCTGTCTTTGAATTTATTAAACAGTATTTTATTCTTATTTCTTTCTGTACATTGCATACCTAATCTATACCATTGAACAATTTTTGAATTTTTAACAAGTTCAAATTGTTTTCTGGACAGTTATATATTCTGTGGGGCCTGAAGTCAGGACGACTCACCTCCTTGATTTCAAATCTGGCCTCAGATACTTTCTAGCTGTATGACCCTGGGCAGGTCACTCAACCCTGTTTGCCTCAGTTCTTCATCCATCAAATCAACTGCAGAAGGAAATGGCAAATCACTCGAATGTCTTTGCCAGGAAAACAACAAATGGGGTCAGGAAAAGTCAGACAGGACTAAATAACAGCAACAATTATTTCCATAATCACTGATCTGTAGTATTGTTTGAAATCTGCTACTGATGCCAAACCCCTTTCTTTCTTTCTTCCCTTCCCCCATCATTTCCCTTGACATACTTAACCTCTTCTTAAAACTTTTTATTGATGTTTTCTGTGAGGACCAGCCCTAAAGGAGTCTGATCTGGTTTTAAGATCCAGGACAGAGTTTGACTCTCTCCTGGTCTTGACCCCTAGGGCTCACATTATTAAGAAGTTGGCTCCCCAATCTCCCGAGCAAGGGAGGTTCTCTTGAACAATCCTGCTCTTTGAACTCTTAGATTTATACACCACTCCTCTGTGCAGGTGGCACCAGAGAGCCAGGGAAGGCCTTGGAGTATTCTGTCCGATCTGTGAACCCTGATAACAAGGAAACGTATGTTGTAATGGCATGTACACAGAAGATGTTTGGGGAGTGTCTCACGGGGATGACTCTTTGAAGTTATGTTAGGTTTTTTCTATATATGCTGTGACCCTCAGATGAATAAACACTCAGTCTTCACTGTACCGCCTGGGCCACGTTTTCTTTTATTTCGTGCTCTCCCATCTGGTGCCCTGCTTGATTGCTGGCAACAGTTTTCTGTTTCTTATATCACCAGGGTATCTCATGTATCCCTCCCTTTTCCCATCCTCAACAGCCATGTCATGCAACCAAATTTATTTTTTGTTTTAGGAAGTAAAAGAAAAGCAAACACAACTGATCAATGAATTCAGGACAAGGTGTGCCATGTGTAACAGCTGTGGACCTCCCACCATATGAACAGGGTAGGATGTTGGTGTCTTCTCATATTTCCTTTTCAGTTCCACTTGATCTTTCACATTTTATTACAGGCACTTTTAATTTTTTTTGTGTGTGTTATTCTTTCTATTTAAATTGTCATAGTTTCTATGTATACGTACTGTTTTCTTGGCTCAGCTTAATTCACTTTGCATCAGTTCACATACTTCTCTGCACTCATTGCACACATTGTTTCTTGTAGCATGGTAGCAGTATTCCATGACATTTATATTCCAAGCCTTGTTTAGCCATTTCCCAGTTGGTGAGCATTTACTTTGTTGCCAATGCATAGCTGTTACAAAAAAGTGCTTTTATAACTATTTTTGAGTGTGCGGGGACTTTTTTCATATTGATGGCTTTGTCGAGGTGTAATGGAGCATTTCACAGCTTTGGACATTATTTTTACTTTCTTTGCATATTTCCAAATGACTTTCCAAAATGGATGTGTCATTTCACAGGTCCACCACGAATGTATTGGTGTGTGTATGTTCCCACACCCTTCTTTATGTATGAAAAACATATTTGTGCCATAAAAGGAATTTGATAGGGCTCTTTCTTTACTTGTTGTTTCAAATAGTTTATATAGTATTGGAATGAAATGTTTTTAAATGTTTAGTAGAATTCACTTTCAAATCAATCTGGTCCTGGGAATTTTGTCCTAGGGAACTCATTAATGCCTTGGGTTTTTTTTTGGTTTTGTTTTTTGTTTTTTGTTTTTCCCTTTAAGATAGAGCTATTTCAGTATTCAGTATTCCCTGTTGTACTGTGACCAAAAAAAGATACTGCTCCTCAGGGTCCCTGCTCCCTCTTGCCAGAAAGTGTTCCTCTCTGCCTTTGAACTATGACCTAGAAGTCTGTATAGTCAATGGAGTGTCCAAACTGCTTCCAATCTTGTGTCTAGTGCTACCACAGTGGTCTCCATCATCTCTTTCTAACCATTTGCTAGGTCCCCTAATTGTCTCTTCCTTGAGAACTCCTAAAGCTTTTGTTGCTTCTGACTATTAAAATTAATTTTCTGAAATAGAAAATAATTCTGACCTACAAAGTTTCCAAGCAAATAAATAATGATTTCATAGTAATGGTTGGCAGTTTCCCCTTAAGTCAGATCAATGAATTCCTCAGTAATTTGTGACAAAGGAATGATTTCAGAACTTATTTTTTTTTATTACAGAAAAGAGGAATAAAAAATAGAGCAAGTTTAGAAAACTTGTTTTGAACATACTTCAGTTGGACAAGGCAGGTCATCTGACTGGTTTGCTTCTCCCAAGCTTTCTTAACCTACAATCATACTGTTGGCAGCATGTCCAAGTAAGATTACCCCAGAAGGCCTTGCCCCACAGCTGAAGCATTTTGTAACCAGAAAGCTTCCTTTCAAGGGGCCTGTAGTTTGAACTAAGAATGGGAAAGAGGAACTTGTGGTTTGCAGGCAGCAGTCATCCCACCACCACCCCACCAATCCTGTACTTGCCAGAAAGGGAAACCAAACCTTACAAGATTATACTACTGAACTCGCATTTGAGCTCTAGCTGAAGAAAAGTAAGGGAGCTTATCCACTAAGTCTAAAGAATTTTACCTGTTGTCAACTCCCCTTTCTCCAGCTGCCAGGATGGGAAACTTAGCCTTTAAAAAGTCTTCTAATCTCATGATTATTTTATTCCTACAGTGATATATGTCTTACTCTAAATTATCTCTTAATAAATGATAAATTCTTATCAATCTGTCTATTCACTAGATCTATAAGTAAGGATAAAAGGGTATTGACAGTTTTATACCCCTTTCAGCATAGCTTCAAATTCCTCTCCAGAATCCACCAACAGTGCATTAGTGTCCCAATTTTCCAACATCCCCTCTAACATTTATTATTTTCCTTTTTTCTCATATTTGTCAATCTGATAGGTGTGAGGTGGTGCCTCAGAGTTGTTTTAATTTGTATTTCACTAATCAATATGATTTAGAGCATTTTTCCCTATCACTATAGATAGCTTTGGTTTCTTCACCTGAAAATGACCTGTTCATATCCTTTGACCATTTATCAATTGGGAAATAACTTGTATCCTTAAAAGTGTAATGTAATTCTCTACATATTTGAGAAATGAGGTCTTTTATCAAAGACAGTTGTAAAAATTGTTCCCAGCTTTCTGCTTTCCTTCTAATCTTTTCTTTTTTGCATTGGTTTTCTTTGTGCAAAACTTTGTAAATTTAATATAATTAAAATAGTCCATTTTATATCTCAAAATGCTCTCTATCTCTTGTCTGGTAATAAAATCTTCCCTTCTCCATAGCTCTGGCAGGTAAAAACTATTTCTTCCTCTCCTAATCTGCTTATGGTATCACCCTTTATGTCTAAATCATCTACCCATTTTGATCTCACCTTGTTGTTGTTGTGTTGTCCATCCTTTGTTCTGGAAGAGGACCAATGATGTCAGAAGGGTGATGTCTTGACTTGCAAGTGAATTGGATTTAAATAAGGCAGGGCCATGCAAAGTCTCACTCTTTCCTCCAGGATCATCTGAGTCCAGTGATAAGACATAGATTTGGATGACTGGACATGGCCCCCAGATGCAGTGGGAGAACTTAGACTTTTTAAGCTAAGGTCTTTCACAGGTCTCAGTTTCTCTGAGGAAACACCATTCAGTGATTTAAGACTAGACAAGAAATGAAGCAAGGGATGCTTTAGTTTGCCTATTCAAAAAAATTCAGTCTGGAAGGGGAAGACTTTTCTGGTTTTTGGCCAGAATAGAAAAAATTGCTACTTACACTCACTCTGAGCCATCAAAACCCAAACAATGACCAAGTGAGGCTTAGGCCAGGACCTATTATGGGCCACTCAGTGAGAACCAGAGTGATTTGGGTTCAAGGAATACTAAAGTAGGTCTATTTTAATCCAAATGGGTTTTATCAAAGCCTGGTTTTCCAGAGCTCTATTTCAAAAAATTGTAAATGAGAATAGATGGGACAGAAGTGTTAATTGTCCCAGGTTTTTTTAAATGATAAAATAAATAAGTAGGGAAGAGGCCAAAAAATCTAGCTCCCAAACTCCAAGATATCTTGGGAGGCTTATGGGATCAAAATTTATATTACTCTGGGCACAGCACATTGGTATACAGTGTAAAGTCTCGATCTATATGTAGTTTCTGGCATACTGTTTTCCAATTTTTCCCAGCAGTTTCAGTAACTAGTGAGTTCTTGTGTAAAAAGCAGGAATCTTTGGGTTTATCAACTACTGCATTATTATGGTCATTTACTACTGTTTCCTGTGTACCTAATCCATTCCATTGACACACCACATTATTTCTTAGCCAGTACCAGATAGTTGTGATGATTACTGCTTTGAATACAGTCTGAGATCTGGCAGGGCTAGGCCACTTTCCTACACATTTGTTTTCATTAATTCCCTTGATTTCTTGGCCTTTTGTAGTTCCAGATGAATTTTGTTATTATTTTTTTCTAGCTCTACAGAATAGTTTTTGGTAGTTAGATTGATATGCCCTGAACAAGTAAATTAATTTAGGTAGAATTGTCTTCCTTATTTTATTGGCTCAGCCCACTCATGAGTAACCAATAATTTTGCAGTTGTTTAGGTCTGACATTATTTGTGGGAAAAGTGTTTTGTAATTGTGTTCATAAAGTTCCTGGGCTTATCTTAGCAGGTTGATGCCAAAGTATTTTAAATATCTAAAGTAATTTGAAATAAATTTTCTCTTTCTATCTCTTGCTGCTATGCTTTGTTGGTAATATATAGAAATGCTGATGCTTATAAGATGTACAGGCAATGGAGTGTAGAAGTCTATCCTGCTGTACAGGAAAATAGAAGGGGAAGAGGGAATAAGAGAAGGGCAGATTAGGGGAAGGGGCATTCAGAATGCACACCATCTTGGGTTTGGGGAGGGATGAGATGAGGAGAAAATTTGGAACTCAAAATCTCGTGGAAGTGAATGTTGAAAACTAAAAATGAATAAATGAATAAGAAAAAAATTAATGAAAATCAAAAAAGAAATACTGATGCTTTATGTTGATTTAGTTTGTATCCTGCAACTATGTTAAAATTGTTAATGATTTCAACTAGTTTTTAGTTGATTCTTTAAAATTCTGTAAGTATATCATCGCATCATCTAGAAACAGCGATTGATTTGTTTCCTGAGTATTCTATTTCCTTCAATTTCTTTTTCCTCTCTGATTAGTAGAGTTAATACTTCCAGTATAATATTGAATAATAGTGGTGATAATGGGCATCCTTGTTTCACCCCTGATCTTATTGGGAAAGCTTCTAACTTATCCCCATTACAGATAACACTTGCTGATGGTTTTAGAGAGATGCTACAGATATTATTTTAAGGAAAGCTGCTTTTATTTCTATGGTCTCCAGTATTTTTCCTAGGAATGTGTGCTGTATTTTGTAAAAAATTTTTCTGCATCTCTTCAGACAACCACGTAATTTCTGTGGGTTTTATTATTTATATGGTCACTTATGCTGAAAGTTTTCCAAATATTGAACCAGCCCTGCATTTCTAGGATAAATGCTATGTGGTCAAAGTGTATGTTTCTAGTGATATATTATTGTAATCTCCTTGCCAGTATTTTATTTAAAATTTTTGTATGAATACTCACTTGGGAAATTGGTCTATAGTTTTCTTTCTCTGTCTTGGCTGTTCTTGGTGCAGATTATCAACACCATACTTGTGCCATAAAAGGAATGTGGCAGCACTCTTCCTTTGCCTATTTCCCCAAATAGTTTATACAGTATTGGAATTAATTTTTCATTAAATAATGGGTAGTATTCACATGTGAATCCATCTCACCCTGGGGATGTTTTCTTAGGGAGTTCACTGGTGGCTTATTCAATTTCTTTCCTCTAAAGTGGAGGTACAGCTTCTGTTACCTCTTCTGTTATTCTAGAAAATTTATATATTTTTGGTAAATATTCATCCACTTCATGTAGATTGTCAAATCTATTGACACACAATTGGGCAAAATACTTCCTAATTATTGTTTTAATTTCCTCTTCATTGTGGTGAATTCACCATTTTCATTTTCTATACTGGTCCTTTGGTTTTTGTCTTTCATTTTTTAAACCCAACGAACCAATGGTTTCCCTTTTATTATTTCTTTTTCATAAAGCCAGCCGTTGGTTTGATTTTTTAGTTCAATGGTTTACTTAACTTTCAGTTTTATATATCTCTGTCAATTTTTCAGGATTTTCTATTTGTTGAGGATTTTCAATTTGTTCATTTTCTCTTTTAGTTGCATGCACAATTTATTGATCAATTCTTTTTCTATTTTACTGCTGTAAGCCTTTAGAGATATAAAATTTCCCCTAAGTACTGCTTTGCCTGCATGCCACAGATTTTGGTCCATTGTCTCATTGTTGTCATTTCCTTTGCTGAAATTGTTGATAGTTTCTATGACTTGTTCTTAGACACACTTATTCTTTAGAATGAGATTATTTCATTTCCAATTATTTTTCAATCTCTCTTTCCATTGTCCTTTCATAGATGCAATTTTTATTACATTATGCTCTGAAAATGAAGCATATAATATTTCTGCTTTTCTGCATTGGATTGTGAGGTTGTTATGCCTTAATACATAGTATGTTTTTGCATAGGTACCATTTACTGCTAAGAAAAAGATACATTACTTTCTATCCACATTCAGTTTTCTCCAGAGGTCTGTCATATCTAACTTTTCAAAAGTTGTAATGACCTCCTTCAGTTCTCTCTTCTTTATTTTGTGGTTAGATTCATCTAGTTCTGAGAGGGGAAAGTTGAGGTCCCCCACTAGCATAATTTTACTGTCTATTTTCTCCTGTAAAACATTTAACTTCTCCTTTAGAAATATGGATGCTCTACCATTTGGTACATATATGTTTATTGACATTACTTAATTGTGTATGGTATCTTTTAACAACATATATTTTACTTCTTTGTCTCTTTCAATTAGATCTACTTTCACTTTTGCTTTGTCTGAGATCCTGATTGCTACTCCTGCTTTTTTTTTACTTCAGCTGAAGCATAATATATTCTGCTCCAGCTTTTTACCTTTACTCTGTGTGAATGTCTGCTTCAAATGTGTTTCTTGTAAAAAACACATTGCAGGATTATGACTTTTAATCTACTCTGCTGTCTGTTTCCATTTTATGGGTGAGTTCATCCCGTTCACATTTACAGTTATGATTCCTAACTGTATTTCCCTTCATCCTGTTTTCCCCGTTTATACTTTTCTTTCTCTCTCCTTTCCCCTGTCCCTCTTCACAGTGTTTTTCTTCTGACTACTCCCTCCCTTAATCTGACCTCCCTTCTATCAGCCCCTCACATTTTCTTGTACCCTTCTTCTCCTACTTCCCTATAGAGTAAGATAGACCTCTATACCCAACTGAATGTGTATGTTATTTCCTCTTTGAGCTGAATCTGTAGAGAGAAAAGTTCAAGCAATCCTCACCTCACTCCCTTCTTTCCCTCCATTGTAATAGATCTTTTGCACCTTTAAATGTGATATAATTTACTCCATTCTTCCTCTCCCTTCCCTCTTCTTCCAGTACAACCTTCTTTCTCACCCTTTTTTCATATCATCCATCTAAGTCAATTTATACCCACATACTCTGTCTATGTATACTCCTTCTAACTGCCCTAATAGAGATACAGTTCTTAATAGTTACAAGTGTCATCTTCCCCTGTGGGGATGTAAACACTTTAATCATATTGAATAATTTACAGCTTTGCTTTCCTGTTTCCCTTTCTATGCCTTTCTTGAGCCTCATATTTGAAAATCGAATTTCCTGTTAAGCTCTGGTCTTTTCAACAGGAATGTTTGGATGTCCCCTATTTCATTGAACATCCATTTCCTCCCCTTAACATTATGTTCACTTTTACTGGGTAGATGATTCTTGGTTGTCATTCATCCTCCTTCACCTTTCAGAAGCTCATATTCCATGCCCTCTTATCCTTTAATGTAGAAGCTGCAAAATCTTGTGTATTTCTGACTGTGGCTCTTCAATATCTAAACTGTTTCTTTTGGGTTGCTTGCAGTATTTTCTCCTTGACATAAGAGTTCAGGAACTTGGTTCTAATATTGTTGGGAGTTTTCATCTTGGGATCCTTCCAGAGATGGTCAGTGGGTACTTTCAATGTCTGTTTTACCCTCCGATTCTAGGATATAAGGGCAGTTTTCCTTCAAACTTTCTTGAAAGATGCTGCTTGTCACTTTTTTTATCATGGCTTTCAGGTCGTCCAATAATCCTAAAATTATCTCTCCTGGATCTATTTTTCCGGTGGTTTTTCCAATGAGGTATTTTATTTTCATTTTATGTGATTATTTTTTTCATTTTTAAAATTTTATTTGATTTAGTCTTGTTTTTGCAGAATCATCAAATTAGCTTTCTCTTGCTCAATTCTCTTTTTTTAAGGAATTATTTTCTTTAGTTATCTTTTTTTTTTTTAATGAAAATGACCTACCTCTTATTTAGCTATGGTTTTACATTCCGGTTGTCACCTGTATTTCCTTTTTCATTTGGCCATTCTCCTTTTTTAAGGAGTTGTTTTCTTCAGTGGATTCTTATATACCTTTGTCCATTTTTGTGCTTTTTTTTACCAAGCTTTTGACCTTCTTTTCATGATTGTCTTGCATACTTCCCATTACTTCTCCCAATTTTTCTTCTGCCTCTCTAATATGATTTTAAAAGTACTTTTTTAAGATCTTCTAGGTGTTTTTAGGCCTGAAACCATTACAAATTTCTCTTTAAGGCTTCACATTCACATGCTTTGCCATTGTTTTCCCCTTCAGAGTCTGTGTTTTGATCTTCTTTGTTGCCATAGCAGCTTTCTATGGTCAGGGGGTCAGGGCTTTTTTTCCCTGACTTTCCAGCTTAATTTCTACTTTTAAAGTTGATCTCTGCTTTTGGGGTATAAAGGGAACTGTCCCAAATTACTTGCCCTTAAGTTCAGGTGCATGGCCCCTGGCTTGTTGTTCTGGTACCTAGGGGGCTGGCCACTAGCCTATTGAGCCTGGACCTCCAGGCCTCCCAGACCTGGCCACTAGCCTGCTGATTCATTAATCCCCACTTCAAATATGAGGTATTTCAGGAAGGCGTTCCACACCTACGCCACCCCATAAAAACCCACAACAGAAGGGTTTTTGCTCAACACTTATTGAATGAATGAATTTTATGCTTGTGATTAGAGGTAACATCTGGTTGAAAGCAACATTGAAGCTAATCCAGGAATGTGTGTGTGTGTGTGTGTGTACATGTGGTGGGGTCAGGGAAAGTAGGAGCTAAAGCCTCATTTGCTCAGGGCCCTGAAAAGGGGTCTTACCATATCATAGGATGAACTGTAGCTCTGTCTCCAGTGCTTAGAGTCAGGAAGAATTGCATTCAGATCCTGCCTCTGATATTTACAAGTTGCATGACCTTGGGCAAGTCCCTTAACTTCTCCCCATCATTTCTGTGCCAGGCTGGTCTAATTAAACCTGATGTTGAGGGGGTTTCTCTGAGTCTCTCCTGTCTCCATTTTAGAGGGAACAAACTGATAAGGATACAGATCATCCAAGGGATGCCATTCATCATGGTATACCATAATGGGAATGTATATGATTCGAAAGAAAGAAGCAGATCCTGCCAGTGAGGATTTTATATTTTGAATTATTAAGGTTACTGGGGCTATTTTCATCGTATAAGAGAATTTACTCATAAGACTAGTCCTATGGCGGCAACAGGGCAGAGTGCTGGATCCACACACCACCACTGGGCCAGAAGAGGTATTATATAGAAAGAGAACAAAGAAGACCAAAAGCTAGGGATGATCAGTGATCAAGTTTCCCCATGGGATAGTTGAAGTTTCTCTTTCTGTTTACATTAAAGGTCATTTACATTATCTGTGGGGTGATAGATTCTGCTCCCAGACCCTTGTGCCCACCATACCTAAAATTACTTGGTGAGTTCCTAACTCAGATAAGACCAGTAGAGTTTTTTCCTCAGCATGGATGGTGAATTTAGAAGGGGCTGAGCACTTGCAGAACCTCAGTGTACTGAGCATGGGCTCTTTTGTTATCCTTCCCTGGTCTCAAGGCAACCTCCTGGGCAGTGGCTTGGAAACAGTCTCCTGAGATCTCTAAATCCCTCCATCCAGTGGTTTAGTGTTTGGAGCTCCTGCCCTGAAGTTAGGAAGATCTGAGTTCAAATCCAACCTCAGGCTCTTAGTATCTATGTGAGTTTGGGCAAAAGCAAGTCAGAGTGTTGCAAGTTAAACACTGTTGCATCTTTCTGCCTCCTCAGTAAGACTGACAATACATCTGAATGTGTCTATGATCTTACAGAGTTGTCTGGGGCACTAAGAGGTCAGGTTGACTGTGGTCATGCTGCTAGCATGGATCTTAAGTAGTACTTGAACTCTGAGCCTTCCTGACTCTGAAGCTGAACCTCTATCCTTAGGCCTCAGAGAATCCCTCTCTTCCTTCAAGACTCATTTCAAGCATTACCTGTTCCATGAATCCTTTCTTGATTCCAGCTGCTAGTTGCCTCGCTCCCAGACTGCTTTGTAATTTGCCTTTATTTGTGTTTATTCTGTATATACTCTTCTGTATTTTCTGATTCATTAGAATGTCATGAGTTTCTGGTGGTTAGGGGACATTACCCTTAATAGTGTTTTCATCACCGGAACCTAGCACACTGCCTGTTACACAGGAGTTCCTTAAAAAGTGCTTACTGAAAAAAAAAAAAACCACCACCACCAACAACAACAACAAAGAAATGCTTGTTGAGGGCAGTTAGGTGGTGCAGTGTATAAAGCTCTGGCCTTGGAGTCAGAAGGACCTGAATTCATATCTGGCCTCAGACACTTGACCTTTTCTAGCTGTGTGACCCTGAGTAAGTCACTCAATCCCTATTGTCTCACCAAAAAAAAAGCTTTTTAATTGCTTAATTAGCCCATCTGTGTTTCTGTGTGCCCAGCACATAGGAGGAGCTTACTCTATAGCTATTGAATGACCAAATTAATGAGTTGTAGGTATAAGCTAGAGTAATTTTTAATGATTATAAAATACATGTCTCTCACTTATACTTTTCATCATTAATCACTTTAATATTTTCATTATCACATCTAATTCATGTATTCTCTTATATTTTAATTTGATACCTGGTGTGAAGTGTTCATCTCCTACCAAATTTCTGTTGAACTGCTCTCCACTTATGCCATCTTTTTTTTTTTTTATCAACTACACACAGTATTCGCTTTGTGTAAGTGGACTATTCGGCAAAGCTCTAAGTAGAGCAATTTCAAAGTAACATAAATTTGCCCAAAGACTTGACTATACAGGACTGAGGGAGGCAGGAAGGATATCACGTGCCTGTGAAGAGTAGGGGCCAGGAGATGTTCAGGGACACCCGGGGGCCAGGGGCAGAGACAGAGGAGGAGGAGGACCAGGCAGTTTCTGGGGCCAGCCACATTATGGCCTTGCCAGAACTGAGAAGAACATGTGGGGGACAGACATGTGGAGGCAAGACACGGTCACAGACAGAAGAGTACAGATTGTAACAAATGGACTGAGGAAAACACATGTTACCTGAACATGGATGGACAGAAGATAGAGAGGTGAATGCCAGACAAGAGGATAAATGAGCAGAGCAGCCAAAAGTCTCCTCTCTCCACACTGGAGATCTCAAGCCAAGCCTGGATCATAAGGCTGCAGAGCTGGAAAGAATCACTCTGCACACCCAAAACCCCTTCACACCTCTCCATTAATACTCTTTACATTCTTGACCTCATTTAAAAATTTTTCAGTGACGTTTTCTGTTTCTTACATCACGGTATCCCATGTATCCCTCCCTCTCCCTGTCCTCCCCCCTGAGATTTATATAATCTAAAAATGGTATTTTTTGTTTTAGGAAGGAAAAGCAGTCAACACAACTATACAGTACACAGAGGAAAAGATATTTGTGGTGGGAGACACTGACTCTGGGAACACTCCATTTACCAAAGGCTCGCTCTCTGTGGAAATGCATCTAATCTCAGAACACTTAGAGGAAAAATACTTGTGGAAGGAGATAGTCTTTCTGGGAACATTCCAGTTACTACAGGCTTACTCTCTGGGGAAGCATATTCACTCTCTGAACACTCAGCAGACGAGACATTTGGGGCTGAAGACACATGTTCTGATCTTGCTTTCTGGGGAAACACATCTACTCTCTGAAGACTCAGAGGAAAAGATACTTGTGGCAGGAGACACCCATTCTGGAACATTCCAGTTACTACAGGCTTGCTCTCTACAGAAACACATTGAGAGAAAAATGGATATTTAATGAAATATATGCCTTTGAAGACTTCCTGATGAAAAGAACAGAAATAATGAGAAAATATGGCTTTCAAATACAAGACTCAAAAGAAGCATTAAAAGGCAAATATAAAAGAGAAATCATAAGCTATTCAATAAGATTCAGCTGTGTACTTTTCCATAAGAGAAAATGATATGCATATCTTCTAATAATTTTATCATTATTCGAGTAGGTAGAAGGATTCTACCTAGAAAGTGGGTTTGGGGAGTGAGCCAATTAGGTGGAGATGATGTAAAACAAATGGATAGTGGAAAAATACAGATGTCCTAGGAGAAGGTAGAAAGGAGTTAAAGAATGGGGGAAATATTATCACATAAAATAGGTGTGCAAGGAAGTTTTTTCATTGGAGTAGAAAATTGGGGATGTGGGAATGGTCAACCAATGTTTGAACCTCCCTCCCATCTAAATTGGTTCAAAAAGGAAAATATGTATTTACTCAATTAGTCATAAAAATCTATCTTACCCTACAGGTAAGTAAGGTAAAGGGACAAGTGAAAGAAAAAATAGTCATAAAAGGTAGGCAGACAAAAGAAAGCAGTGGTCATATGCAAATTAGGCATTAGAGGAGGGACAGGATAAAAAGAGAGAGAATGAGAAACAGACAGAGATAGGATGGAGGGAAATGAATAGTTAGTCATCATAACTGTGTGAATGGAATGAATTAACTCATAAAATGAAAGTAGTAAAATGGATTAGAAATCAGAATAGAATCTTAAAAGTTAGATATGAAAGACCTCTGGAGAAAACTGAATGGGTATAGAAAGGAGTACAGACTAATGTTCCTTGATGTAAATTCATATTATGCAACTTAGACTTTATGTAAGGAATTCTATAAGAAATCTGCATTCCCAAGAAAACACCCATGTGAACTTTACTACTCAGTACTGGGATCTCTTTCTCTTCCTGACCCTTGGCGTAGAACTCTGTCAGTTCCTATCCCCAACCTCCCCTCTCCAAAAAAAAAATCCTCCAGGTTGAACCAGAAGATGGGAGCTAGACAGACATCTACCAACACTGCTGGATCAGGACTTGGCTTGACACCTCCAGTGCTGAAAAATGAGACCTTGGTTTCAGTCTGCCTACCTACCAGAGAGTTTGGTCTCTGCTTTTTGGCATTTTGTCCATCCTCATTGGAGTAATGTTAAAAAGAATTCTCTTCTTTCAGTCTGTAAATCACAGACATATGCAGGTTTAGGGACAGTGCCCTCTTTCTGTTTTCCAACAAGGTACATGGAAACGCCCCTTTCACCAGGTGCTGATTAAAACCAGAATGAAAAACAAATATACCATTAAATTAAAAGACTCCAAATGAAGGAGATGATATGGAGAAGGGGAGGGGAAAATTTCCTAGACTGTCTCCTCTCTCCCAAGCCCTGAGGCCAAGATGACGATGGGAAGAAGGGAGAGAGGAAAGATGGCAAAGTCCACATGAGGGGGGGAAGGAGGGAGTGTCCCTAAAGACTTCTCCCTAATGGCCTCCACTGAACCCCACTCACCCCACAACACCTGTCCCCCAAGCCCCAGATCTCCAGACAGAAGCTTGGGCTGTAAGATGACCCCAGGCAGCAGAAGCCCTGGAGGAGCAGGTGCACATGAATACACACACATACACATAAATACACACATACACACTCTCAGATACACATGATCCTACCTACACACACAAAACATGCATAAACAAAGTTATTAATACTCCCACGAACCACCCAACCATGCCCACACAAATCCCCATGGGCACTAAAACAAGCCAATTTGGGATAGCAGTGATGAGGTGAGGCAGACAGGCATGTGTGAGGCAGATGAAGCAAACAGGATTCAGGATATGAGATAAGATGCAGGATGTGACCGGCCAGAAAACTGATCAAAGAAGACTATGCATTGAAGACCCCCACCATGGACTTACCAGTGTGCTTTCACAAAGCACCATCAATTAACCTGACAACTCTTCCCCTCCCCTTTCTGCTTCTCTTTGCTTCTCTGTATGGACTATGTGACATCCTGGAGTAGTGTTCCACTCCCACTCATTCCATAAAATTGTATTTAAAGCATAACTGTAATGCGGCCAACTTCCTTTGCCTGCAATGGGAAGTAGGTCTTATGCTCTGTCTCTCCCACGTGGGAGCAGACCAGCTTGAGTGCATCACCTCAATAAATGCCATTGTTTAATTTGAAGAACTGTTCGAGTGAATGTCTTTCAGGACACTAGGACCACCTGTGTATTCTTTATCATTTCAGGTGGCACCTCAACCTTCTTGGGGTGCATCCTGAACTCGTCAGGGGGAGGTTCAGGAGAAGACTTAAGGGGACAGAAAAGAATATAGAGGGGAATGTGGAGGGGTAGGAGGAATGGAAAGGGGCCCACTTTCTTTCCCTGCTCTGGGGGTTGTGAGGAATCCTAGTCCCATTTACTGCTTGCAGATGCTGCTGTAGCTACTGTGCTCCTCCCTTTTGTGGAGCCCAGGACATCCTTCCCTCCACCTCCCCCATCCTCTCTTTGTCCTCCCCACAGTTTGTGTAAAGGGGTGGACAACCCCAAGCTGAGCTCAGCTGCTGCCCCCACCACAGCCCCAGCAGACTGCCCTCAGGAACCTGGGACCCTGGTCAACCCCAGGGCCACTTTCAGAGGGAAGATGCACCTGTGGCCCCTTCCCATAGCCAGTTTGGGTGATGGGGGTGGAGAGAAATGACTTTCAGAGGGGACCCCCCAATGCTCTGAACCCAATATCAGAAACCCCCTCCTCTCCCTCCTTCCTTCTCTCTTTGCTCTGGAAGAGGCTAGCCCCACCCTGCAGTGACATCACTGGGTGGGTGGGGGGCCCCCCTGCTATCTTCTACTAAGGGTGAGTTTCTTTGTCTATGGAGGAGGCTGTAAGTAGGATGGGCAGCTAGAGGTCTGCTTGCCCCTCACTCACTTCCCTTCCTTTTCTCCTCCATGCCCCTCCCCTCAGTTACCCCCATCTTCTAGACTGACGGATCCTGAGGGTCCTACTAATGTCTATGTGTCTGTGAGTCAGCAAAGAGATCCCCGCAATCCCTCTCTGATCAGCCACTCAATTCTCCCTCAGTCTGTGAGCTGAAAGCTCTGGAAGCAGCTGACACCCCTGGGCATGCCTGGACTAGGGCTGGGACTGAGCTTTTCTCTCATCACAGTCATAGACTTTTCTTTCTGACCTTCTTTTATTTATTTATTGTTTTAGGCATTGGGATTAAGTGACTTGTGTAGGGTCACACAGTAAGTGCCACATGTTTGGTTGAAGGCCAGATTTGAACTCAGGTCCTCCTGACTTCAGGGCTAGTGCTCTATCGACTGCATGACCTACCTGCCCCCAACTAATGACCTTCTAAGTTGTCTTTGGCATTCATGAATTGAGAAATCTGGTAACTGCCACAGCTTCCTGTGATTCAATCTTCTGAGGGCTGCTCCAGGTTCACTGAGGCCTATTTTACCTGCATGCCCATGCTGAACTATATTCTTCTCCCTGCCTGGTGCAATATACCTTTCTGATCAACCATCCAAGTTGTCTTGGGCTGGAAATTTGTTTCACTCTGTCTTTTTGTGGGTTCTTCTGTTTTAGAATTTGTTTAGAGTCATTTTTACAGGTATTTGCAGGGGTTTGAGGGACAGCTCAAGCAAATCACTGCTTTTACTCTGCCATCTTGGCTTCGCCACCACAACATGTTATTAATTATTAATAAACAAGGGCAAACTGTTTATATCCCTACAAAGGAATATGACACCTGTAACTCTTGAGAACTGTATTGTTATTAAACCAAATTAAATGGGTATACATAATGTGGGTGGGTATAAGTTGACTTTGATGTAATGATAAAAAAAAATCTAATCAAGTGGGTTAAATGGATCCAAGTAAGTGGATTAGTCTGATCTAAGAAAAATGTACTTAGAGAAAAAGAAAGAAGGAGGCAGACAAGGGTAAATTACATTACAGGAAAAGGCACAAAAGCCTATTACACTAGAGGAAAAGAAGAGAGGGAGATGAGCATTGTTTGAACCTTATTCTCATCAGATTTGGCTCAAGAAGGGAATAACATGATCAGTTAAATATAGAAATCTAACTTGCCCTATAGACAGTAGGAGGGAAAAGGGGAAAGAAAAGGGAGGAAGGATAGAAGGAAGAGTAGAAGTAGTAAGTGTAAAGGGAAAGAAAAGGGAAAGGGCTAATAAAAGGGAAGAGGGACTGAAAGAGGCGGTGGTCAAAAGTAAAACACTAGTGAGAAGGGGAAAGGAGAAAGCAGAAAGAAAAGCACAAATGGGGGGAATAAAAAAAGAAATTAAAGCTATCTGTAATCATATGAAAAAATGCTCTAAATCACTATTGATTAAGAGGTGTAAATCTAAAGGACTCTGTGGTACCACATCACACCTAACAGATTGGCTAACATGACAAAACAGGAAAATGATAAATGTTGGAGAAGTTGTGGGAAAATTGGAACACTAATGCATTGTTGGTGAAGTTGTGAATGAATCCAACCATTCTGGAGAGCAATTTGTAACTATGCCCAAAGGGCTATAAAATTGTGTATACTCTTTGATCTAGCAATACTGTATTCCAAAGAGATCATAAAAAAGGAAAAAGGACCCACATGTACAAAAATATTTATAGCAGTTCTTTTTGTCGTGGCAAAGAATATCGAAATTGAGGGGATGCCCATCAATTGGGGAATGACTGAATAAATTATGGTATGTAATTTTAATTGAATACTATTGTTCCATAAGAAATGAGGAGCAGGTAGATTTCAGAAAAACCTGGAAAGACTTACAGTAAACTGATGCTGAGTGAAATGAGAAGAACTAGGGGAACTTTGTACACAGTAATAGCAATATTGTGTCATGAACAGCTTTGGTAGACTTATCTCTTCTCAGCAATGTAATGATCTAAGATAATTTCAAAAGACTCATGATGGGAAATGTTATCCATATCCAGAGAAAGAACTATGGAGTCCAAATGCAGATCAAAGCATACTGATTTCTCTTGAAATATATATGTGTGTGTATGTGTGTGTGTGTGTGTGTGTGTATACATATACACACACACACACACACACATATATATATATATGTATATATATATATGTATGTATATATATATACATATATATGTATATATATGTATATATATATATATATATATATATATATATATATATATATATATATATATATATATATATATATACATATAGTGGCTCTTTTTTATTGTAGCAGAGAATTTAAAACAAACTGACCACTAACTGGGGAATGGCTAAACAAATTGTATCATAAGAAATCATGACTGACAGATTCAGAGAAATTTTTCAAGATTTCTTCCCCTCTTCACTTTAGCCAAAACAGGACCTTGTGAGCATCTAAGGATCTGGAAGGTTTTGTACTTCTCATTAGCATCTTAGCATCAGCACATCTCCCCAACTGCACAATCAGGAAGATATACTGGACTCATGGCTCTACAAGGAACCCAGAAAATAAACTACATTATGCCTAAGGGTAGCTTATTGATCACCACATGAATTGGAGAAAAGGAGGACTTTGAGCAACCTAGAACTATGTTACTCCTTTGCTTATGTGCTTTAAAAGCTTGAGCCCACTTTTTCCTGGACTCTGTGTGTACTCATGAGAATGTATCACAGATGTTTGGGAGGAGAATGCTGTTCTTAATATATAAATTTAGTAAATACTTTCTGAAAGCTAAAATTAAATTACATTAAAAAAAAAGAGAGAGAGATGCCAAATGAAAATGCCAAGAAATATTGTAGCCATAATCCAAAATTACCAGGTCAAAGAAAATACTGCAAGCACAGTCAGGATTATGCAGGACGCAGGACCTTGCAGCTTCTATGTTAAAAGATCAGAGGGCATGGAATATGATATTCCATAAGGCAAAGGACCTTGGATTACATCCAAGGATCAACTACCCAGGGAAATTGAGCATAATCTTTCAGGGGAGGAGAGGACATTCAATGAAATAGGGGACTTCTAAACTTTCCTGATGCAAAGACCAGAGCTCAACAGAAAATTTGATCTTCAAATACAAGGCTCAAGAGAGGCTATGAAAAGGTAAACAGGACAGAAAAAATAACAACATGCTATTAATAAGGGCAAACAGTTTATATCCCTACAAGGGAAGATGACACTTGTAGCTCTTGAGATCTGTATTGTTATTATGACACTTGAAAGGGACAGAGGGCATGGGTATAACTTGATTTTGATGTGATGATAAAAAAATTAATTAAGTGGTGAAAAATGATTGTACTGGGAGAAGAGGAAAGGGAGGCAGACAAGTGTAAATTACAACACATGAAAAGGCACAAAAACCTATTACAATAGAAGGAAAAAAGGTAGGGAGATGTATTGTTTGAACCTTACTCTTATCAGATTCGGTTCAAAGAGGGAATAACCTAATCAGTTAGGTACAGAAATTTCACTTGCCCTATAGGAAGTAGGAGGAGAAAGGGGAAAGAAAAGGGAAGGGGCTACTAGAAGGGAGGGCAGACTGAGGGAGGCAGTGGTCAGAAGCAAAACCCTAGTGAGGAAGGAAAAGGAGAAGGGAGAGAGAAAAACATAAATGGGATGGGGAGACAGGAATAGGATGGACAGAAAGACACAAATAGTAATCATAACTATGAATGTGAATGGGAGAACTCTCCCATAAAACAGAAGTGGATAGTAGAGTGGATTAAAAACACATTCCTACAATATATTGCTTATAAGAAACACTTTTGAAGCAGAGAGATACACACAGAGTAAAGGTAAAAGGCTGAAGCAGAATTATATTATGCTTCAGCTAAAGTAAAAAGCAGGGGTAGCAATCCTGATCTCAAAAAAGCAAAACCAAAAATAGATCTAATTAAAAGACATAAGGAAGGAAAATACATCCTGCTAAAAGTTACTATAGCCAATGAAGTAATAGCATTACAAAACAACTATGCACCAAGCGATATAGCATCCAAAGTCTTAGAAGAGAAGTTAAGGGAGTTACAGGAAGAAATAGATAACAAAACTATACTAGTGAGGGACCTCAACTTCCTCCTCTGAGAACTGGATAAATCTAACCACAAAATATACAAGAAAGAAGTTAAGGAGATGAATAGAATTTTAGAAAAGTTAGATATGGAAAATTGAATGTGGATCGAAAAGAATATACCTTTTTCTCAATTAATATGGCACCTACACAAAAACTGACCATATTCTAGGGCATAAAAACCTCACAATCCAAAGCAGAAAGGCACAAATATTAGATGCATCCTTTTCAGATCATGATGCAATAAAAATTACATGTAGTAAAGGACATGGAAAGATAGACTAAAAATGAATTGGAAACTAAACAATCGAATCCTAAAGAATGAGTGGGTCAAACAACAGGCAGTAGAAACAATCAACAACTATTATCCAAGAGGATGACAATAATGAAACAACATACCAAAAATCATAAGATGCAGTGAAAGTGGTTCTTAGGGGATGTTTTATTGCTCTGAATGGTTATATGAATAAAATAAAGAAGAGATCAATGAATTGGGCATGCAACTAAAAAAAAACTAGAAGGACAAATTAAAATTACTCAATTAAATACTAAATTAGAAATTCTGAAAATCAAAGGAGAGATTAATAAAAACAGAAATTAATAAAATTATTGAACTAATAAATAAAACTAAGAGCTGGTTTTATGAAAAACAACCAATAAATTAGATAAAATTTTGGTTAATTTGATTTAAAAAAAAGAATGAAGAAAACCAGATTACCAGCATCAAAAATGAAAAGGGTGAATTCACTACCAATGAAGAGGAAATCAAAATACAATTAGGAGCTATTTTGCCCAACTGTATGCCAACAAATTTGACAATCTTAGTGAAATGGATGAATATTTACAAAAATAGACATTGCCCAGACTAATGGAAGAGGAAATAAAATACTTAAATACCCCATCTCAGAAAAAGAAATTGAACAAGCCCTCAATGAATTCCCTAAGAAAAAATCTCCAGGGCCAGAGGGATTTACAAGTGAATTCTGTCAAACGTTTTAAAGAAAAAGCAATCTCAATCCTATACAAAATATTTGGGAAAATCAGTGAAGAAAAGAGTCCTACCACATTCTTTTTGTGACACAAATGTGGTGCTGATACCTAAACCGGGAAGAGCCAAAACAGAGAAAGAACATTATAGACCAATTTCCCTAATAAACATAGATGCAAAAATTTTAAATAAAATATTAGCAAGGAGATTACAGCAACTTATCTCAAAGATAATACACCATAACCACATAGGATTTATACCAGGAATGCAGGGCTGGTTCAATATTAGGAAAACTATCAGCATAATTGACCATATCAACAACAAAACTAACAGAAATCATATGATTATTTCAATAGATGCAGAAAAGGCATTTCAGAAAATACAACACACATTCTTACTAAAAAACACCAGAGAGCATAGGAATAAGTGGAGTCTTCCTTAAAATGAAAGGTAGCACCTATCTAAAACCATCAGCAAGCATTCTATGTAATGGGGATAAGCTAGAAGCATTTCCAATAAGATCTGGGGTGAACCTACGATGTCCATTATCACCACTGTTATTCAATATTGTACTAGAAATGTTAGCATTAGCAATAAGAGAAGAGAAAGAAATTGAAGGAATTAGAAGGGGCAAAGAAGAAACAAAGCTATCACACTTTGCAGATGATATGATGATATACTTAGAGAATCCTAGAGAATCACGTAAAAAACTATTTGAAATAACAAATTTAGCAAAGTTGCAGGCTATAAAACTAAACCACATACATCATCAGCATTTCTATATATTACTAACAAAGCCCAACAGCAAGATACAGAAAGAGAATTTCTTACTTAATGTTACTGTAGACATTACAAAATATCTGGGAGCCTACCTGCCAAAACAAACTCAGGAACTATATGAACACAATTACAAAACACTTTTCAAATAAATAAAGGCAGATCTAAATAAATTGGAAAAACATCAGTTGCTCATGGGCAGGTAAAGCTAATATATAAAAATGACAATTCTACCTAAATTAATTTATTTATTCAGTGACATACCAATCAAACTGCCAAAAAGTTATTTTATAGAGCTAGAAAAAATAATAACAAGATTTATCTAGAAGAATAAAAGGTCCCAAATGTGGAGGGAACTAATGAAAACAAATGCTAGAGAAGGTGGCCTAGCCATACCAGATCTTACACTATATTATAAAGCAACAATCAACAGAACTCCTCAGTAATGGCTAACAAATGGAGTGGTGGATCAGTGGAGTAGTTTAGTACACAAGACACAGTAGTCAATGACTGTAGTGATCTACTCTTTGATAAACCCTAAGACCCCAGCTTCTAGGATAAGAACTCACTATTTAACAAAAACTGCTGGAACACTGGAAAATAGCATGACAGAAACAAGGCATAGACCAACATCTTACACCATACACCATTATAAACCAAATAAAGTCAAAATAGGTACATGATTTAGATACAAAGACTGATGCTATAAGAAAACTTGGAGAGCAAGGAATAGTTTACCTATCAGATCTATGGAGAAGGGAAGAATTTATGACTCAGCAAGAGACAGAGAACATTATGAAGTGCAAAATGAATAATTCTGATTACATTGAATTGAAAAGGTTTTTTTATTGTTTAACATTTTTATTAGTGAGTCAGAAGAAGAGATAGATGAAATGCTTCTCAAATTTGAAGATAATATAAAAGGGTAGTGGACATGTTGGGTAGTAGAATCAGGTACCAAAAAGGTCTTGACAGGCTACAGTGATTTACCACATCATATAAGATGAAGTTTAAGAGGTATAATGTAAAGTTCTATATTTGTGTCAACCTCTTCTCTCCTCTTTCCCCTAATCTCATTCTTATGCTTCACTTACAGATTACCTAGCTGTCTTTTTCAGTGAGAAAATTGAAGCCAGATGATATGAACTCACTCCATCCCCTCCGTTTTTCAAATTTCTTAGCATCATTACCACTCTCTTCCTCCTTCCCTCTATCACATAAGAAGAGGTAGCCCTATTCTTCTTCACTCTCCCTCTTTTTTGGCCTCTTCTCAAGCGTCTGTAAAAAGCTCTGGTTTTCCCAAAACTAAAAGATCCATCCATTGACCCTTCTAACTCAAATTACTATACATTCTGTTTTCTTGGCTCTGTTCAATTCACTTTGCATCACTTCACAAAGATCTTTCCATAGTTCTCTGTACTCATCTCATCTTATCAACCCATCAAAGTCAACTTATACTCACACCCTCCATTACTGTAAGCTCCTTCTAACTGCCCTAATAGAGATATAATTATTAAGAGTTACAAGTATCATCCCCCCCACAGGGATGTAAAGAACATGGTGAATAACTTACATTCTTGCTTTCCTTTTTACCTTTTTATGCCTCTCTTGAGTTTTATATTTGGAAATTGAATTTTCTCTTCCGCTCTGTTTTTTTCAAGAGAAATGTTTCAATGCCCCTAGTTCATTGAATGTCTATTTGCCCCCCTGAAAGATTAAATTCAGTTTTACTAGGTAGTTGGTTCTTGGTTGAAATCCAAGCTCTTTTACCTTCCAGAATACCTTATTCCAACCTCTCTTATACTATGCATATTTACTAGGTGTATACTGTGGCCTTTGGGTATCCACAGTGATAGCAGTAACTTAACCCCTAAATGAAAAAATGTGTCATTGATGCCCTTTAAGGAAACCAACTGAACCCCTTCTTAATGGAGGGGAAGTCCCCAGTAGCTAGCTTATGGTGCGACAAAAACAGGAGGGAGCTCCTAGCTAAAGACCTTCAGCAAATCTTGGTATTTTAGAGAGAATCCCTTCTCTCTGTTCCTGAAGGAAGTGTATCTGGGTGAAACGAAAGTCTTGGGTGACTCCTGAGTGTGCTTAGAGAGCTTTTCCATGGGGAAGCCTACCTTGGCTAGAGCTCCATACAGCACTTGTTTCATATGGACATAACCACAGTAATCCCAATACCACCTCTACAGGCTACAGCCTTGCCTGGAACTCTCAGACTCATCCACCCATCCCTTAGAACCCTCTGCTGCCAAATTAGGGAGAGTATTTCCTGCTTCCCAGTCCCACTCCCAGAAGATAAGCCTTCTTAAAGCAGCCACCCTCTTAGATAGGGCCTAGTGTAGAAAGGCCTTCTCTTGGTTCTGCAACAATGGACAAAAACAGACACTTTCCAAGGATGCTAAGAAAAATCTACATAATGAAGAAGCACAGAGATCAACACGTCCTCATTTAAAAGGAAGGAGAGGATTGAAGGATGTTCTCAAAGTCCATACCAAACAGGTTTCTTGTGGAACACAAATATGTAACACTTTATTTAGTGCTAAAAATCAAGAACGATGTTTTTAATAGCATAGCAAGTGTTCCTAATGTCTAAGCTGCATGGATGAAAAGCTTGCAACATATAGAGACCTAGGTGAAGAACTGAAAACCATGTGGGAACAGCACGAAGAACATGTGACCCCCACAATCCTGCCTCCTCCTAGAATTGTCCTAAAGATGTATTCCTGGAGCCTTGAGTAGATGAATTAACATCCCAATACTTTTATTGAGTTACAAAAGACAGTAATTCTGTGCACTGATCTGAAGAATACTGAACAAAAAAGGATCAATGGCATGATATGTAAACTGCATCAAAAAACTAACAGAGATGAATAATAATGAGAAGAAGAAGAAGAAGAAGAAGAAGAAGAAGAAGAAGAAGAAGAAGAAGAAGAAGAAGAAGAAGAAGAAGAAAGAAGAAGAAGAAGAAGAAACACTTCTATGGTGCTTCGTGGTTTGGAAAGCCATTTGCAAAACATCTCCTTTAAACCTTATGACCACCCTGTAACTTACTTAGCCTAGATATTATTATCACCCTCATTTTACAGATATGAAAAGTGAAGCTTAGAGAGTTTAAGTGGCTTGTCCATGGCCACACAATGAGTAAGGCAGACCTTCAGTCTAGGTCTTGTCCCTCTAATTCCAGGTGTCTCTCCACTGTGCCAATTCACTAACAGGAGGGCAGCTGGTGTTGGAGAGAATAAAACCTCAAATCTGAAAGAGTTTTAGAAAGAAATGTATGAGGGGCAGCTAGGTGGCACAGTGGATAGAGCACCTGCCCTGAAGTCAGGAGGACCTGAGTTCAAATCCGGCCTCAGACCAAACACTTGACACTTACTAGCTGTGTGACCCTAGGCAAGTCACTTAACCCCCAATTGCCTGGAAAAAAAAAAAAAAAAGAAAGAAATGTATGAGGTCCCTTGGTGGAGGAGACTGGGCCAGAAAGGAGGGTGTGGCTCCCTCTTGTCCAGGCTCTGGAAGGTTTATGTTATATAGGATTTAGACCAGGGCACCCACACATGAACAGCGGGGGCAGACACGCTGCCTCCCTTGGTGCCCCACTCTCCCTCACCCTCCCCTGCCCAGATCTTTGTCTCCTCTTCCAGGGAGAAAGGAGGCTGAGCCCCGCCCTTTCCTTAGACCTCCCCCCATACACACACACACACACACACACACACACACACACACACTTCCTTTCTCTGCTTGGGAGGTTGGGAGGAATCCTAATTCCATTCACTACTGGTTTGCAGATGCTGCTGCAGCTACTCTGCTCCTCCCTTTTGTGGAGCCCAGGACACCCCTCCCTCTGCCTCCCCATCCTCTCTTTGTCCTCCCGCTCCCAGTTTGCATAAAGGGGCAGACAACCCCAAGCTGAGCTCAGCTGTGCCCCCACCCAGCACCAGCAGCCTGCCCTCAGGAACCTGGGACCCTGGTCAGCCCTTGGGCCACCTCCACATGGAAGATGCACCTGCGGCCCCTTTCCGTATCTTGTTTGGGTGATGGGGGCAGAGAGGAATGACTGGGGGGTCCTCCCCACTGTTCTGAGCCTGATGTCACAGAGCCTTCTCCTCTCCCTCCGCCATTCCTCCTCTGCTCTGGGAGGAGACTAGCCCCGCTCTACAGTGACGTCACTGTGCCCACCCCTCTCACCTTCTATTACTGGTAAGTCTTTGTCTCTGGAGGAGGATGTGAGCGGGGTGAGCAGCTGGAGGTCCGAGTGCCCCCCACCCACTTTCCTTCCCCTCCACACCCCTCCCCTCCGTTACCTCCATCTTCCAGACTGATCGATCCGGAGGGTCCTGCTAGTACCTAAATGTCTGTGAGTGAGGTGAGTGCCCCCTCCCTGTTCCTGCCTCAGTCTCCCCCTTTCTTCTCCTTTTCTTTTCTTCCCTCCCCCACAAACTTTTCATGAAGCCAAGGCCTTCCCCTCCCCATTTTGCTTCGCTTAATGATCAGGAAGTTGTTTGTAAGGGTGGGTGGAAGGTCCTGGGAGTATGAATACCTTTGTTTATGCCTGTGTTGTGTCTGTAGGTAGGATCATCTGTGTGTGTGTGGTGTGTGTGTGTGTGTGTGTGTGTGTGTGTGTGTGTGTGGGTGGGTGAATGTCTGTGTGAGTGTGTATACGTGTGTATGTATGGGTGTGTGTACTCACGTGTACCTGCTCCTCCTGGGCTGCTTCTACCTGAGGCTTCCTGCCTGCCCAGGCCTTTGTCTGGAGGTCTGGTGCTTGGGGGGTGGTGAAATGGGGCGTGGTGGAGGCCAGCAGGGAGAAGCCTTTGGGGACACTCCCTCCCTTCCCTCCTCCGGTGGATGTTTCCATCCTTTCTTTCTATCCTTGGCTTGACCTTGAGGCTGGGGAGAGAGGGCACACTCTTCCCCTCCCCTTCTCCTGGTCACCTCTTATGTCTGGTGTCCTTTACTTTAATAGTATATTGATTTTTTTTCTGCTTCCACCAGGGCCTGGTGAATAGGGCATTTCATCCACGTACCTTGTTGTGGAACAGAAAGAGGGGACTGTTCCTGAACCTGCAGATCTCTATGATTTACAGCCTGAAAGAAGAGAGTTGTTTTAATGTGCAGTTCTCTCATTATAAGGGATGTGGAGCATTTTGGTTTCACCTTTGTATAGGACACTGAGCCAGAAAGGAGGATGTGGCTCCCTCTTGTCCAGGCTCTGGAAGGCTTATATTATGTAGGATTTAGACCAGGGTACCCACCATGAACACAATGCTTCCCTTGGTTCTCCCCTCTCCTTCCACCCCTCCCCGCCCAGATCTTTGTCTCCTCTTGGCGAAAGAAAGGAGGCTGAGCCCCACCCCTTCCCCAGACCGGCCCTTTCTTTCTCTGCTCTGGGGGTGGTGAGGGATCCAAATCTCATTCACTACTGGTTTGCAGATGCTGCTGCATCTACTGTGCTCTTCCCTTTTGTGGAGCACAGGGCAACCCTCTCCCCACCTTCCCATCCCCTCTTTGTCCTCCCCTTCCCAGTTTCTGTAAAGGGGCCGACTCTCAAGAACTCCATGCTGATCTCAGCTGCTGCTCCCCATCACAGCCCCAGCAGCCTGACCTCTGGAGCCTGGGACCCTGGTCAGCTCCGGGGCCACTTCCAGATGGAAGATGCGCCTGCGGCCCCCTCCCGTAGCCAGTTTGGATGATGGGGGCAGAGAGAAGTGTCTGGGAGGGGCCCTTCACTGCTCTGGGTCAGATATCAGAAACCTCTCCCCTCCCTTCTCCCTTCCCTCTTTGCTCTGGAGGAGGCTAGCCCCGCCCTGCAGTGACATCACTGGGTCGAGATGGGGCGGGGAGGCTGCTGCCTTCTATTAAGTGTGAGTTTCTTTGTCTCTGGAGGAGGATGTGAGTAGGATGGGCAGCTAGAAGTCTCCTTGCCCCTCATCCACTTCCCTTCCCTTTCCCCTCCACGCCTGTCCCCTCCATTAGCCCCATCTTCCATACTGACGGATCCTGAGGGTCCTACTAATGCCTACGGTGTCTGTGAGTCAGGTAAGTGCCCCCTCCCCTGCTCCTGCCTCAGCTTCTCCCTTTCTTCTCCTTCTCTTCCCTTCTCTTCCCCACTTCCCTCCTTTTCATAAATCGGACCTTCGACCCTCCCCAATTAGTGCTCGGGAGGATGTGTGTAAAGGTAAGTGGAAGAACCTGGGTGTATCAGTATTTTTGTTTATGCCTGTGTTGTGTATGTAGGTAGGATAATCTGTGTGTGCCTTTGTGTGACTGCATGAGGAGTGTGCCTGTGTGGACTGCAGGAGGAGGGTGCCTGTGTGAGTGGGTGCTCCTGTGCCCGCTCCCCCAGGGCTGCTTCTGCCTGGGGCTTCCTGCCTGCCTAGGCCTTTGTCTGGAAGTCTGGGGCTTGGCGGGTGGTGAGATGAAGTAGGGTGGAGGTCAGCAGGGAGAAGCTTTTGGGGACATTCCCTCTCTCCTCCTCAGGTGGATATTTCCATCCTTTCTTCTTCCCTTCCTCCCTTCTTCCTATCCTTGGCTTGGCCTTGACGCTGGGGAGAGAGGATACAGTCTAGGAACTCTTCCCCTCCCCTTCTCCTTGTCACCTCTTTTGTTTGGTGTGGTTTACTTTAATGGTATATTGGTTTTTTGTTCTGGTTTCCATCAGGGCCTGGTGAATGGGGCATTTCATCCATTTACCTTGTTGTGGAACAGAAAGAGGGGACTGTTCCCGAACCTGTAGATCTCTACAATTTGCAGCCTGAAAGATGAGAGTTGTTTTAGTGTACACTTCTCTCATCATAAGGGATTTGGAGCATTTTGTCCCAGGGCTATTGATAGCTTGGATTTCTTCCTTTGAAAACATCCCTGTCCTTGGACCTGTTAGAGAATGGTTCTTAATCTTAGAAATTGAAATCAGTTCCTTCTGTATCTTGCATATGCAACAGACCTTAGAGATCTTTACTGCAAGGATGTTTTTCCTCACTTAACTGTTACCTTTCTCTTTTTAACTACATTTGATCTGTGTGTGCAGAAGCATTTCAACTTTATAGAAGCAGAATCATCCACTTTATTTTCCATGATTCTCTGTATTCTTTGTTCTGTCATAGACTCTTGCCCTATCCATCAGTGAGAAAAGTAATTTCCTCCTCACTCCTCTAATTTGCTATTGATTCCCTTTTTATACCTAGTTCGTGTATTCCTTTGTAGTTTAATTTGATAGGTGGTGAGAGGTGTTGATGACCTATCAGATTTCTGACAAACTGCTTTTCCCTTATGACATCTTTTTTTTTAACTTAATAGTGTCTTCCCTCTCCCCCAGTTACTGCCTTTGAATACATTAAACACCATTTTATTTTATTTGTTGGCTTTTGTGCATGGCATACCTGATCTTTTCCACCGATCAACTTTTCAATTTTTAAAAAGTTGAAATTTTTTTCTTGGCAGCTAGGTATTCTGCTGGGCTTGGAGTCCAGAGGAATCATCTCTTTGAGTTGAAATATGGTATCAGACACTTACTAGCTATGTGACCCTGGACATGTTACTTCACCCTGTTTCCCTCAGGTTCTCATCAGTCAAGTGAGCCACAGAAGAAATGGCAAACCACTTCAGTATCTTTGCCAAGAAAGTCTAAATGAGATTAGAAAAAGTCAGACAGGATGAAACAACAACAATAGTTGTTTTCATAATGACAGATTTGTAATATTGTTTGGATCTGCTCCCGATAATCACTAACCTAAACCCCTTTCTTTCCTCCTTCCACCTCCTTTATTATTTCCCTTAAGATATTTGACCTCGTTCTGAATTTTTTTTATGTTTTCTGTTTCTTACGTCACCAGGATATCCCATGTATTCCTCCCTCTCCCTATCCTCAAGAGCCATACCACGTAACAAATCATATTTCTTGTTGTACGGAGGAAAAGAAAAGTGAGTGCAACTGATTGATGCCTTTTAGAAAAGATGGGCAATGGGTAACACCTGTGGACCTTTCACTTATTGGATGGGGTAGGGTGATGGTGTCTTCTCACGTTTCCTTTTCACTCCCACTTCATCTTTGATATTTTGTTAGAGGTACTTTTAAATTTTTGCTGTGTCATTCTTTCCACTTCAGTTGTAGTTACCCAGTATATATACCGGGGTTTTTTTTGACTCTGCTTAATTCACTTTGCATCAGTTCACAAAGGTTTTTCCATACTTCTCTGTACTCATCACACACATCATTTCTTCTTGCATGGGAATAGTATTCCATGCCTTTCATGTTCTTGTCTTGTTCCACATCTTGTTTAGACATTCCCCAGTTGATTAGCATCTACTTTGTTTCCAAATCATAGCTATCAGAAAAAATGTTATTAGAAGTATTTTATAATGTATGGGGACATTTTTCTTATTAATGGCTTCATTGGGGTGTAATGGAGTCTTTGTTTTACAGGCTTTGGACATTTTTCTTTGCAGAATTCCAAATTACTTTTGAAAATGGATGTGTCATTTCACAGCTCCTCCAATAAGGTTTTAGTTTGTATATATCCCTACACCCTTATTTAGGTATCACAAACATGTTTGTGCCATAAAAGGCATTTGATAGGATTCATGCTTTACCTCTTGTTTCAAGTAGTTTATATAGTATTCGGAGGAAATGTTTTTTTAAATGCTTAGTAGAATTCACTTTCACAATTGATCTGGTCCTGGGAATTTTTCCCTAGGAAACTCATGTATGCCTTGTTCAATTTTTCTCCTTTAAGATAGTTTTTTATGTATTGTGTTTCCTCTTCTTTTACCCTGGTCAGCTTATGTTTTTGTAATTATTCATTCATGTCACATAGATTGTCAGTTTTGTTGGCATATGATTGGGCAAGATAACTCATAACATTGCTTTAATTTCATCACCACTGGTTATGGATTTACTCTATCATTTTTGAGACCGGTAATTCAGTTTTCTTCTTTCTTTTCATTAATCAAGTTACCCAATGGTTTATCTGTTTTAGAGCTACTTCTGGGAGTTTGACAGTTTTTGATGGTTCCAAAGTGATGTGATTTGGGGAGAGGTTTGGCCACTGCTTTCCTGGTCTGTGCTCTTGGCATTGCCTAAGAAAAACCACTTATCCTTTGGGAATGTAATGAATCTTGCTCCTCAGGGTACCTGTTCCCTCTTGCCAGAAAGTTCTCCTCTCTGCCCTTGAATTGTGACCTAGAAGCCTGTATAGGCAATGGGGTGTCCAGACAGCTTGCAACTTTTCCCATGGGATAGTTGAAGCTTCCCTTGCTGCCAACATTAAAGGTATTTTACATTCTCTTTGTGGTTATAGGTCCCACTCCCAGACCCTTAAACCCACTGTACATAAAGCAAATAGGGGAGTTCCTAATTCAGGTAGCACAACTAGAGCTTTTCCCGAGGGTGGGTGGTGAATTTAGAAGGGACTGAGAACTTGTAGAACTTCTGTTCACTGAGAAAGAGAACTCTTCTTATCCTTCCTTCCCTGGCCTCCAAGGCAGCCTCCTGGACAGTGGCTTGGCCCCAGTCTTCTAGGATCTCTGAATCCCTCCATCTAGGTGGTTCATTGGTAAGAGCACAAGGCCTGGAGTTAGGAAGATCTCAGTTCAAATCCAGCCTCAAGCATTTCCTAGTTATGTGACCTTGGGCAAGGGCAAGTCAGAGTGTGCCTAGTCAAGCACTCTTTTATCTTTTTAACTACTCAGTAAGACTGAGAGCCCATGTGAATGTGTCTTTGACCTTACAGTATTGTCTGGGTCACTAAGAGGTTAGGTGACTTGACTGTGGTCATGCTGCTAGCATGGCACCAATTCAGGACTTGAACTCTGAGCCCTTCTGACCCTGAAGCTGGCCTTCTATCCTTAGGGTTCAGAAAATCCCTCTTTTGCATCCAGACACAGTTCAAACATTGCATATTCCATGAAGCCTTTCTTGTTTCCAGCTCCTAGTGGCCTGGCTCCCAGACTGCCCTATACTTTGCCTTTATTTGCATTTCTTCTCCATATATTTTTATTTATTTTCCGTCTCATTAGATGATAAGCTTCTGTGGTTAGGGACTATTGGGAGGCAAGGCTTGTGTCACAGTGTTGTCTCAAAAGTTTTTGCTCCGACTGTCTCCAAAGTGAGCAAGGACATGTATTGGGGATTGCTGCCCACAGTGGGCTTTTCTTCTTAAGGAAGTCAGGAGCAGCCCCAGCTGGGATGACAGTGTTTCTTTTATAGTGTAAGGGTGTGTAGAATTGGCTGATGGAAAAGGTGGCATGTTAATTTGTTCTAAGGTTACTTCAGGGTAAGCAGTGGTAGATACTGCATGGTTTTGTAGTCCATTATTAGTTAGGGGCTGGAGTGTGTGTGGTCAGTTCAGGGGCTCTGGATACAAGATGTTGTCAAGGTCATTATGTGGATACAAGTAGTTGTCAAAGACATTCTTGGTCTGGACTGTGTCATCACTAGTGTTTGCATCTCCACAGCCTAGCAGTGTACCTCTTAAGCAGGAGGTACTTCAGAAATGATGCTTGATTGTTTAATTAGGCCACCTGTTTTTCTCTGTGCCCAGCACGAAGGAGGAGCTTAATGTATAGCTACAGAATGCATAAATTAGTGAGTTGTAGGTCTAAGCTAGAGTATTATTAATGATCATATTTACATCTCTTATTTATAATTTTCATCCCTTATTACTGTTTTATTTTAACTATCATATCTAACTCATGTATTCCCTTATAATTTAATTTGATACTTGGCATGAGGTGCTGATCTCCTATCCAGTTTCTCCCAAATTGCTTTCCTCTTATGACATCTGGTTTGTTTGTTTGTTTGTGTTTTCCATCAAGTACAGGCCATTCTTGTTGTGTGTAAGTGGACCATTCGGTAGGCTTGTAAGTAGAAGGATTTTGAAGTAATGTGAATTTGCCCACAGACGTGATTATGAGGGAGGGAGGGAGGCAGGAAGGGGGTCACATGCCTGTGAAGGGAGGGGACCAGGAGACAGTTCAAGGACTCATGGGGGCTGGGGACAGAGAAGCAAGAGCAGGAAGAGTATCAGGCGGGTATTGGGGATAGCCATATGATGGTCTGTCCAGAACTGAAAGGAAGAGCAAGTGGAGGACAGATATGTAATCGCTGGACATGGCCGCACACAGAAAAGGAGAGGTGACACATGGACTGAAGAAAGACACGCAGTACCCCGAGCGGAAGTGGACAGAAGACTGACAGGGGGATGCCAGACCTGCGGATTAATGGAGCAGCCAAATTTCTCCTCTCTCAGTGCTGGAGGTCTCAAGCCAAGCCCTGATCCTGAGGCTGCAGAGATGGAAGGAATCTCTCTGCATGTCCAAAACCCCTTTCTTTCCCCTGCCCACTTCTCCATGAATATGCTTTAGATACTTGACCTCATTTTAAAAATATTTTGTTGATGTTTTCAGTATCTTACATGATGGTATCCCATGTATCCCTCCCTCTTCCTCTCCTTCTCCCTGAGAGCCATGCCATGTGACAAGTGGTATTTTTTGTTTTAGGGAGCAAAAGCAGTCAACACAACTAAAATACTATACAGAGGAAAACATACTTCAGCAGGAGACAGTCTCTCTGAGAACATTCCAGTTACTACAGGCTTACTCTCTGGGGAAGCACATCTAGCCTCAGAATACTCAGTGGATGAAATACTTATGTGGAGATACACACGCTCTGAGAAGACTCAGAGGAAAAGATACTTGCGGCAGGAGACAGTCTTTCTGAGAACATTCCAGTTACTACAGGCTTACTCTCTGGGGAAGCACATCTAGTCAGAACTCAGTGGATGAAATACTTATATGTGGAGACACACACGCTCTGAGAAGACTCAGAGGAAAAGATACTTGCGGCAGGAGACAGTCTTTCTGAGAACATTCCAGTTACTACAGGCTTACTTTCTGGGGAAGCATATCTAGTGTCAGAACACTCAGTGGATGAAATACTTATATGTGGAGACACACACGCTCTGAGAAGACTCAGAGGAAAAGATACTTGTGGCAAGACACAGTCTTTCTGAGAACATTCCAGTTACTACAGCTTGCTCTCTGTGGAAGCACATCTAGACTCTGAACACTCAGCAGAGAAGACATTTGGGGCTGAAGACACACTCTCTGAGAACATTCTACTTACTACAGGCTTGCTTTCTGGGGAAACACATCTACCATCAAAATACTCAGAGGAAAAGACCATAAATGAAAAGAAAATATGACTTTGAAATACAGGACTTTAAAGAAGCATTAAAAGGTAAATATGACAGCTAAATCATAAGCAACTCATTAAGGTTAAATTGTGTACTTTCCTATAAGGGAAGAGGATACACATATCTTCTAAGAATGTTACCATTATTAGAGCAGGTAGAAGGATTCTACATAGAAGGTTTGAGAGTGAGCCACTTAGGTTGGGATGATGGAAAATAAATGGATAGGCAAAAAATATGGATGCCCTGGGAGAAGGCAGAAAAGAGAGAAAGAATGAGGGACATAATCTCACATAAAATAGGTGTGCAAAAAAGAGCTTTTACCCTGCAGTGGAAAATGGTAGAAGGGAAGTAACCAATGCTCAAACTTCAGTCACATCTAAATTGGTTTAATAGGTGAAAATATCTATATCTATATTTTTGTCTGTCCCTATATATACTTACTCAATTGGTCATAAATATCTATGTTACCTGAGAGGTAAGTAAGAGAGTGGGAAAAGAGAAAGAAAAAGTGGTGATAAAAGGGTCAAGTGATAAAATAATACAGTTGTCATATGCAAAACAGAAATTAGAGGAGAGACAGAATAAAAAGAGAGAGAGAAGGAGAAACAGAAGAAGATAGGAAGGAGGGAAATGCATAGTTAGTAATCCTAACTGTGTGAATTAGATGAACTCACTCATAAAATGGAATCAGGTAACAAAATGGATTAGAAACCAGTATCCAAGTATATGTATGTTTGTTCCTTTGTTTTTGTTTTTTGTTTTTACAAGAAACATAATTGAAACAAAGAGAACTACAGAGTGAAAAAGGGGGTTGGAGCAGAAACTGTTTACTTCAGATGAAGTAAAAAAATGGAGGGGTAGCAATCATGATCTCAGACAAAGCAAAAGCAAAAATATCCCTATTAAAAGGAATTAGCAGGGAAACTACCTCTTGTTCAAAGGAACGACAGAAAATGAAGTAATGTCAAAAGTACATGTATTTGGGAAATGGCATAGGATTCAAATTCTTAACAGAAAAATTAAACAAATTACAGGAAGAAATAGACAGGAAAACTGTAGTAGTGGGGCACCTCAATTTTTTCCTCTGAGAGCTAGATAAACCGAATCATAAAATGAATAAGAAAGAAGTTAAGAAGAGTAATAGAATTTTAGAAAACCTAGATATGAAAGACCTCTGGAGAAAACTGAATGGGAATAGAAAGGAGTACAGACAGATGGTGCTTTATGTAAATTTGCATTATGCAAATTGGACTTTATGGAAGGAATTCTATAAGAAAGCTGAATTCCAAGAAAGCACCTATGTCAACTTTATCGTACTGTACTGGGATCTCTTTCTGCTCCTGCCCCTCAAGTTGGTGCTCTGTGGCCTCCTACCACCACCATCCCCCAAAAAGGAAAAGCCAAAAAATATCCTCCAAGTCAAAGGAGAAGAACAGACCTGCAGAGAGATGCCCACCACCACTGCCTGATCAGGGCTTGGCTTTAAACCTCCAGTGCTGAGAAAGCAGACCTTCATTTTAGTCTGCCCACCCTCTTAAGAGTTTGATTTCTGTGTTTTGGTATTTTGTCCATCCACGTTAGGGTAGTGCGTGTCTGTCCCTGGTGCACACCACATATGACCTGTCCTCTCCTGAATGTTTCCATGTGCGGCCCTCATGTATCTGTCTTGCCAGCATGTTCTTCCTTTCAGTTCCAGCCAGGCCCTTATGTGGCTGGCCCCTGTTTCCAGCCCCCATGTGTCCTTGAACCATGTCCTGACCCCTCCTCCATGGAGGTGCAGTCCTCTTCCTAACTCCCTTCTGCCCTTTTCCACATCCATGGGGTAATAAGTTCTTATTACATAAAGAGTCTGTGGACTGGTCTGCTTATGTCATTGCTGTTATTATTATTTACTGTTTATTTAGTATTTTATTTTTCCCCAATTATATGTAAAAACAATTTTTAATGTGCATTTTAAAAATTTTGAGTTCCAAATCCTCTCCCTTCCTCCCTCTCAACTCCCCACCCACTGAGCAGGCAAGCTATTTGATATAGTGTATAAATATTTAGTCATGCAAACCATAGTTCTTTATTAGTCATTTGTAAAAGAAAACATAAACCAAAAGAAAAACCCTCACGAAAAATGAAGTTAAAATTTTGCTTTCATCTGTATTCAGACAACATCACTTCTTTCTCTGGGGATGGATAGCATTTTTCATCACAAGTCCTTCAGAGTTGTGTTGAATCTTTATATTGCTTAAAATAACTACGTCATTCACAGCTGATCATCCTATAATATTGCTGTTACTATATACCAGGTTCTCTTAGTTCTACTCACTTATTTT